>NC_085138.1:329379585-329679585 GCF_035046485.1 Aedes albopictus
ATTCAGACCTCTGTTCTCGAATATTGCAAATTCAATCATAAAACATCTACAGGGTCATTCTACGCCAAGAGTACACCCTAAAACGAAAGTATACATACGTGTGTACGATTCACTCACTAGTAATGGTATTAAAAATTTATACAATTACATGTTGCACAGAACAGACGTTTTTCAAGATGTAAATAGCCTAAAGAAAGTACAAGTTTACTATGCAATTATTCTTAAAAGGTGACCCTCTTCTGATTCTCTGCTGCTCGCTTCTCATTCCTCACTGATCACTCATACATCCTCACACTGCACTTTACAATGTTCACTTTACACTTCTTACTTCTCACTCACTTCACCACACACTAATCACAGCCAGCTCCTAATTATCCACCCACCATTCTTCACTTCACAAACTTCGCAACTTTACGGCCAATTTATTCACACTCTTCGCTGCTCATTTCTAACTACTCTTTTCTCATTATTTCACACTATTTACTTCTCACCTCTTACTCCCGCAGGTTACGTTGTTTACTTCTCACTCCTCACTTTGAAATGCTCATTTCTTCCCAACTACTTCTCACTCCTCACTTTTATTGCCGACTGAGCACTGATCACTTCTCACTATACCAAATAAAATTTTGATCTTGAAATTTTCCAGCCTAAAGTAATCAGACAGTAGTTTACAAATACTCCAAGATCAAAGTTTGATGCCCTTTTTTGATGTTTTTGTTTCAATTTTGCCCCTAATCAACGCTTTATTTCAGCAGGATTCAGGTAAATTTATTGTATGATACAAATAATATTGTAAAATTATATAACTGTGGCGAGCGTATCAATAAAATGTAGCTTATTCGACATCAATGTTGATATTATCTAATATTTCAGATTCTAAACCGAAAAATCAAGTAATTCAAAGAAATGCCATTAAGATGACGAGGAAAACAGGAAGTATTTGACAGATAACTAATTCGAAGCAGTCTAATAATGGTGTGCCTGAACGTTGCTCAACCGCATCCTTTGGAGTACCCTTCCACTAACAACACCTAGAACAACACCCATATCCCCTTGACAGCTAGGCCTGGGAGGTCGTGGAACTTTCTACACCTTTCTTAGGTGTCTAACAAACCATCCTTCCATATTCGTCAGCAGTCGCAAGGACTAGGCTAGGACAACTCTCGACTGTTGGAGGATTGCGTCAGTCTTGTCGAAAAGTCAGAGATCTTTGTGTTATCTTTGTGTAATCTGTGTGTTATGGTAGCCGACGAGAAGAAGGCAATCCTCGTAACTGTGGGCTAGGGCTGTACTACCGATGAAATTTGTGCGACTTGCTTAATGCTTATGTTAACTTTTTCAGTGGTAACCAGGTAAATGAATAAACCATGACAATTTATCATACGCTTTTTCGCCAAGGAAAGCACCCCATTAAGCCCTATCCAACTCCAGATATCTATGAAGTGGGCCAAGTTCTTGAAGTTCTTGGACATATTCTGAGTAGATATCTAATCAACATTTCCTCCCCATCCCCGCTGATCGTAAGGACCTGGCCAGGTGTCGAGAGATCGTAAAATGAAAGGTTTGTTCCAGTCCCAGGCAACTTTTCTGGCGCATTAAACGTTTCTATCGACAGCCACCCCAGGATGTGTACGGTCGGCTACTGAGCACTGATCACTTCTCACTCCTTACTCTTCACTACTAAATTCTCACTAATCACTGTTCAATCTCACGGCTTTGTCTTAACAAGTAACTGTTCACTCCTTACTACTCATTGCTTCATACTTCTTACTTTTCACTACACTTAACTAATCACAGCTGCACAAAATGACAGCGATCTTGGATTAGACAATCATCTTTAATTCATGTTACATAAAATACACGTTTGTTAGGTGTTGATAGCTTAAACAAAGTATTTAAAGTCAACTACGCAATTCTGTTTAAAAGGTGAACCGTTTAGTCCCTCGATATTTGAAATACCAGCAAATAAGGGGTTGTATATGTATGTGTTTGCACTTCACTCCTCTCTTCTCACTATTTACTTATTTATCTTTTTTATTTGTTATCATTCCTCACTGCTCACACTTGCCTCCCACTACTCACAGATTCCCACTCCTTCCTCCTCACTCTGTACGTTACAATGCCCACTTTCCACTGCATACTTCTCACCTACTCTTCACCACGCGCTTATCATTATCCACCCACCATTACTCTTACCTTACCTTACCAATCAGGCTAAGGCCGGGGTGGCCTCTGCTGTACATAGTAACCGCCTCCATTCCACTCGGTCCATGGCTGTTTGTCTCCAGTTCCGCACTCTGCGTAGGGTCCGCAGATCGCCCTCCACTTGGTCGACCCACCTAGCTCGCTGTGCTCCACGTCTTCTGGTACCGGTTGGATGACTCTCGAGAACCATTTTAGCCGGGTTGCTATCTGACATCCTGATGACGTGACCCGCCCACCGTAGCCTCCCGATTTTCGCGGTATGGACGATGGTTGGTTCTCCCAGCAGCTGATGCAGCTCGTGGTTCATTCGCCTTCTCCAAGTCCCGTCTTCCATCTGCACTCCGCCGTAGATGGTACGCAACACCTTCCGTTCGAAAACTCCAAGGGCGCGTTGGTCCTCTGCACGTAGGGTCCATGTTTCGTTCCCATAGAGGACGACCGGTCTAATCAGCGTTTTGTAGATGGTTAACTTCGTGTTACGGCGAACTTTATTCGATCGTAGAGTTCTGCGGAGTCCAAAGTAAGCACGATTTCCTGCCACAATGCGCCTTTGAATTTCTCTGCCGGTGTCATTATCGGCGATCACCAGTGAGCCCAAGTAAATAAATTCGGGGTAGCAGGCGCAGTGATTCCTCCCTGGAGCCCATTGCCATCATATACTTTGTCTTCGACACATTAATGACAAGTCCGATTCGCCTGGCTTCACACTTTAGTTGAATGTGCGTTTCCGCCATCGTCTCAAATTCACGAACTATAATATCAATATCATGCTGGGCCCGTGGCGTAGTGGCTACACGTTTGCTTCAGAAGCAGATGGTCGTGGGTTCGATCCCAGCCCCGGCACTTTTGTCAGTTGCTTTTTCCCCCTGAGAGCAGCTGACACTGACCCTCTTCTGAGCCCATGGCTCAAACGGACCCGGATACATGGACATCGGCGAACGGCACCTCATAATGAACCCCCAATCGAACTGGAAAAAGTGATTGAAGAATAAAAAAAATATCAATATCATCAGCGAAACCAAGCAGCTGAACGGAGTTCGTGAAAATCGTCCCACTCGTGTCTATCCCCGCTCTCCTTATTACACCATCTAACGCAATGTTGAACAGCAAGCACGAAAGACCATCACCTTGTCGTAACCTCTGCGAGATTCGAAGGGACTCGAGAGTGTCCCTGAAACTCGAACTACGCACATCACTCGATCCATCGCCGCCTTGATTAATAGTATCAGGTTATCCGGGAATCCGTATTCGTGCATAATCTGCCATAGCTGTTCTCGATCGATCGTATCATACGCCGATTTGAAATCGATGAACAAGTGATGTGTTGGCACGTTGTATTCGCGGCATTTCTACAACACAAAGCTGTTTGCTCTAACTGAGCGTAGAACATTTTTTTCTCGTCATCAGGTCTCCCTTCGTGTGGGCAGTGGACGTTGATAATGCTGTAGTTGAAGAAACGGCCCTTAACTCTCAACATGCACATCCTTGCGTTCATCGGCTGGCACCCGATCATACGTTGTCTTGCCCAACACTATAAATCCTGTTCCCAGTTCATTGGTGGTGCCACAGCTTTGGTAGAAGGTAGCCGCTCGATGCCCACTTTTCCACACCTTCTCCAGTCCAACAAAGTTACTGCAACGCCACGATGTCGAAGTTGCGGGGATGTAGCTCGTCGTAAATTATCCTGTCACATCCTGCGAAACCTAGTGACTTGCTATTCCATGTTCCAAGTTTCCAATCGTAGTCCTTATTTCGTCGCGTGGGTCTTTGCCGATTGTATCGAATCGTATTTTCTCCTATGTTATTCGCAATGGGGATTTTTACGGGTGGCTTATTGGGCCGACGCCAACACTCCTGTCTCGCCGGAGGGCCATCGTGCCAGTTCTGTTTAACGTCCCAACCAACACTGGGACGATCACGCTGATGGGGCTACCACCTTGGATCTAGCTGGGCGTGATGCAGCATTTCTTACTCAGCCGCTGGATGCCAAATCAGACGCTGTTTGAGCCGCACCTCCTTGGTGAACAGACACTCGGATCGTACCTCCTCAATCTAAAGTCAGAAGGACAACAGTGGCCAGGCTGCACTACCAGCTAAGCACACAACTCCTTAACTGGCGGTCTTTGTCACCGCTTGACCCGTGGAAGCATGAGGTAGGAACTTGTGATGAGGACCAGAGCTATGTTGGACGCACTCCTTATCGACTCACCGTTTTGCAGCCCTTCAATGATAGGTGTTTCTCCTTTATAATGCACTGGTTCATCACACGGAATGCTTTGGATTTAATCATATTTTCACATGTAGAATCCAATAAAAATAGTCAGATGAAAAATCTCGGGGGATACCATCGTCACAAAGAATAGTTGATGCAATTTTGCTGAATGGGATTTACTTCAATGGTTGATTTGCTTACCACAGGACACAGGTACACAAAAGACAAAGGAAACATGTTACCTACAATTCCCTTTGAAATTAAGACACTCAAGCATGATGCAAATTCCAATGGATCCAAAACCGACAACCGGTAGAACATTCCTCGCATTTTTCGGTAGCCTATGATGGTCCCAAGCATCCGAAAATGTTTCCCTTCTGTTTCTGCTGCCGTAGCCAGGAGAAATTCCGTTCGATCGATAAAGGCATTTTTGCTCTATTGCTTCGACCCTACAGTTAAGATACAGCGCAGCGAACGATCCAGGCACTAGGCAGAAGCTATTTCTCAAACAACCGCAGACAATAGAATTCCTGGTTCGGTCCTCCGGAATTCATTTTACCGGTTGCTTTTTGGCCTTCCCATACTGCACCAGCCGGCCGGTCCCCGGCGGCCCCGGCTTGTGACCCATTCTTTATGGGCTGCTGCTACTGCACAGCTCCTGATGACGGCGACGTTGCAATGTGGATGAGGATAGAGATATGAATCTTCTTACACAGATATTATGTTTCCAGTTCAAAACCGAATTAGCGACATTTTTTCTTCGACTTCCGCTGCTTTTGCCTTGCGTTAAACACAATGTCGGAAGTGGGGCGCTGTATTGTACACCTGGTGCTCTATACAGCGCCCCACTTCCGACATTGTGTTTAACGCAAGGCAAAAGCAGCGGAAGTCAAAGAAAAAATGTCGCTAATTCGGTTTTGAACTGGAAACATAATAGCATTCTGAATAGGCAGTATGGATCAGGCAGTGATTGAATTCGATAAATTACCCGAGGGGTCATTTCCTTCGTCGTTCCTGGGCCTAACCTACAGTGTATCAAACGATGTCCGTACAGCAATTTTTGGTCAAAGTAATTTTTCATTCAAATGTTTATAACTTTTTTTATACGTCAATCAAAAACGCTACATTTTTGACCAATCATAAACTATATATTGAAGCTCCATTGGTAAAATTTTGAGCGAGATCGAATAAGTTTTCTGAAAGTTATGGAACTTTGAACACATTGAAAACATTACATCTCAATATATACTCGATGAAACTTTTTCAATCTTTTTTGTGTTCCAGCTTAAACCTAAGGCTTTCATTTGCAGCTTTGTTTGAGGTTTTATATTCACTACAAAAAATAAGAAAAATCTGTAAGATATAATGTTTTAAAAATGTGTTCAAAAATATTTTAAGTATTTCTAAAAGTTCTATAACTTTCAGAAAACTTATTCGATCTCGCTCAAAATGTCACCAATGGAGCATTAATATATTATTCACAATTGGTCAAAATTTCAGCTTTTTTATTGGCTTATAAAAAAAGTTATAAACATTTGAATGAAAAATTATTTTGACAAAAAATTTGCTGTACGGACAATTGTTTGATACACTGTAACGTTGATTACGGAAGTCATAACATGTCTAGCTTTAGTAGTCCATTTGCAGATATTAACTCGATTGAATGACATGAGGCTTGATGATTCTGTCTATTGGTGTTGAAAATGAAGTGCTATTTGCTGATGCACTTTCACAATAAATGCACTAAAAGCTGTTTTATGAAGGTTATGTTGATGCCAGTTAAATTTATGCATGAAAGGAGGGATCCTTTTAGTACCAGTACATTGTGTAACCTTTAATTGACCCAAGGATCGATAAGAAAGATTCGACACGTGTTTGGTTACAAGTATACAGTGACTTAAGTGTTTAACCTTCTGCAGAAGGGTCACTGATACAACGAATGTCTGGCCAGAGACTTTTATTACAGGGCAGGTAGCTTGGCAGGTAGTTATTCTCAAAAGTGTAGCTCTACCGATGTAACTCGAATCAACCAACCGATTATACTAACGGAAACCAATCCTAATAAAATCCAGCAAACTCGAACCCAGAACTCGAACCCAAAAGGTGCCGATGAAACTCAAGCAGGTGGTAAAACGCGTGGTCTTTTACGCAACTTAACTAGTGAAAATTTACTTCCAAGATACTAACTTTTATCAACCTTATTCTAAACCAATATCCAACATACATAAAAAAAAAGTTCAAGTCCATAACTATTTAATGAACAAAAGAGTGTGAAACAAAACTAGTGAACGAAGGGTATCAAACAGTAAGTTGTGAGTAAGGCTAAAGTGAGTTTAGGGCGTGGAGCCTCCGAAACACCCGAAAACGCCTGAGCAATGCCTTTGAAACCTGCCAAATCCTCTGAAGCTTTCTGAAATGCCTCCAAAATGCCCCTAAAACTCCCTCGGACTCCATGTAACGCACGTGGGACTCTCAGAAACCATAAAAACGCCTACACAATGCCTGCGTAACGTCTCTGGAACCCACAGAAAATCCTCTGAAGCTTTCTGAAATGCCTTCGAAATCCCCCTTAACCCCCTCGGACCTCATGTAACGCACCCGAGACACTCAGAAACCCTCGAAAACCCCTACGTTACGCCTGCGTTACGCTTCTGAAAGTTGCCAAAAATTCTCTGAAGCTTTTTGAAATGCCTTCGAAATCCCCCTGAAACCGCCTCGAACCCTATAAAACGCCTCTGAAGCATTTAGAAATGCCTACGAAATCTCAAAACCCCATCGGATCCCATGTACCGCAGCTGAACAGCAACGCCTCTGAACAACCCCCTCCCCCCTCTACCCTGAAACTCCCTTGAAAGCCTTCTAAAACCCCTCATGACCCCTTTAAATCTCCAGGCCACTTGCCCTTTTTACTTCTTTGCAATCTTCAAATTCATTTAAGTAATAAACTGAATCCATTTAGGTAAAAATTCTATTTAGGAAGTCCCGACTCATTAACTAAATGGAGGTTTTGGTGTAGTGGGGTATTTTAGGGGTGTCAGAAGAAGTTTTAGGGACATAACAGCGGGCTGCAGGGACCCTTAAGTGTTCCTCAAGCCCTCTAAACCACCTGTGTCGCTGTTAAACCCTCATAAGACCCGAAAAACTTCGTCATATCTTATCCTTGGGCTTCGTTATATATTCACCTTAAGGACAGACTTGTTAGAATCCCAAAATGGCCGCCAGAATGGCTGACTTTGGCACCTATTCACGATTTCGAGGGCACAAATCTCTTCGTAAACAAAATCAGTGAACCTGATCATCTTTTTTTTTAGCTTCTTACAAGTGAGAATAATATTACAAGAACAGAATAATACAATGCACTGTTGTGTGAAGCTTGCTTTTTGAGATTTGTGCGTTTGAAGTTCTGATGCGCTGTTGAAGCGGAATTTCAAGACGTTTGTCCTAAAGGAGAAACATCATAAAATACAAATATGGCTGTCACAATGGGCAACTTGGACCCCTACTCACGTTTTCAACCAATCTTAAAAAATCGTAAAAAAAAACGCTCGATTTGTGAAAGTTGCCTCTTTTTTGCAAGTGAGCAAAGCCAGGATAAACAAGTGCTGCTTGGTTCGATGCTTCGTTCGACAGATTTGTTCCTCTAAAGTTTGTATGCAAAATTGCAATGGGATTTCTTGATGTTTCACCTTAAGGGTGGTGCGGGGGTGTTAGGGAGCGTCCATAAATGACGTAGCGTTTCAGAAGGGAGGTGGATTCTGAGATTGTGTGACGAGGCATGCATTAGGTATGGGAAGATATGCTACAAGGGGGGTGGATGTAGGGAGGAGTAAATCGGGAGAGCGTTATTTGGAAATTAGTGCGTAAATCGGGGGACCATTTTTTTCCGTTTCAGAATTAGTTTGTGAAGGTCACAATTACATATAATGTTTCTAAGTTATTTATTTGAATCAATTATTTAGCAGTGTAGTGGTTCCCAACCTACGGTAATGGGTCATGCGAATTTTTCAAGAACCGAAGGTGTGAGGATGAAGTGAAAAGGTTTTTCGAATTCTGCACTTCGTTCAGAGACCACTTATCACAATGTAGTTGTATAGCAAATATCAGTGGTTCCCTATCTGGGATCACGGATCAAGAACCGAAAGTGCTATGAAGATGTGTAAATGTTTTTCGGATTTATCATCTCAAGGATCAGTATGTCTAACATAAGTATTAAAAACAGTGGTTTCCAATCTATGGTCACGGGCCACGCGAATTTATCAAGAACCGAAAGTGTGAATACAAAATGATATTATTTTCGGGTCTTTCAGGAGATCTCAGTTGGTTTCAAGGGTTCCGAGGGTCCCAAGAGGCCTTAGAGGCATTTCAGGGGGTCACAGTGTCATTTCAGGGATTCTCAGGGGGTTCCAAGCGAAGTTCCAGGGGTCATAGGAGTGTTTCAGGCGTGGAAAACGTAGGCACGGGAGCCCACGGCAACGGAGGAAACGACGACGTTAGTGCAGCGGAGGACGGAAATGAACCAACTCCCACGCTGAGGGAAGTTAACCCTAAAAGGGATACCTTCATGGCCTCAGTTTCGTCACCTCGCTGAGTGTGTTCCATTAAAGACGAGCTCTGAAAGGCGCCTGGGGTCCAATGGACCCCAGGTATCCCTTTTAGCACAGAACAGATGTGTATCTTCGAACAAATTTGAAGTTTCGAGGTGGAAGTCGTAAAATTTTCACTTGGAAAACTAGATTGGAATGAATTTCCTTGAAGAAATAACAATTCATCAAAGCGTGCCTCGCTCCCGCCCTATGCTCGCTGTACAAAAAGCTTGCTTTCCACCACCAGGTTCGCTAGTGTCCAGCAATCAAACGAGCGGCTCTTTTCGCGATGAAGATTCACCCCCGTGCTTTTAGGGTTAAGGATGCCATTCACCAGCTCAAAACTAACAAAGCAGCTGGTAAGGATGGTATCGCAACTGAACTCATCAAGATGGGCCCAGAAAAGTTGGCCTCCTGTTTGCATCGGCTGATAGTCAGGATCTGGGAAACCGAACAGCTACCGGAGGAGTGGAAGGAAGGGGTAATCTGCTCCATTCACAAGAAAGGCGACCATTTGGAATGTGAGAACTTCAGGGCGATCACTATTTCGAATGCTGCCTACAAAGTGCTATCCCAGATCATCTTCCGTCGTCTGTCACCTAAAACGAATGAGTTCGTGGAAACCCAGACAACCAGGAACCGCATAAGGATGCACGCTGTACATCGTATAAAGTACTATTTTAAGTCACTATCGCATATACATATGTACGGCTGAGGGACAATTCTCATCGCATATGATGTAATTTTTTGAACTTACTGCGATGTATCTGGTAAAATCATATAAGAGTGCAAATTAACTTTTATAATGTATGACTACATCGTAGTAGACGATATTCCGATGTTTTCTTGCGACGAACTTTGCTTATTCGCAAAAGCGTTCGAGTGAACTCGCAAACTGTCAATTGAATTCGCATAATTGCGTACGCGATGATTATACGACTTCGCTTGGTACTTTTCTAATTATGTCAGTTTAACCCGCATTGGTGTACAAACTAAATCGCATAAAAGTGAAAATAAACTCGTTCGAATATACATACAAACTCGCATTAGCTAGAATCTTTAAAGTTGGCGTATTGCGATGTGATATGTGATAACAATGAAAGAGGTGCTGTTGGAGTGCCAAAAAGCAACAAGAAAGTGAAAAGTCATAATTTTGGTTACAAAACAAGTTACAAAGTCATCATTTTCGTTTTGTTGACCTGATGATTAACAATAGGTGGTGCTAGCAAGAGAAGAGTAGTGGTAACTGTGCGAGAAATCATGCTACATCATTTTGATCTCCAGATAGCCTGCCGAACACGTACAGCGCACGGAAACCTAGTACATTCCAACAAGCATTGAGGTCAGTTAGAATGTCATGACAATTAATCAGTGTGTTTCATAAGTAGTGTTTGGTGCTAAGTGTGAAGTACGACCCGATAATCCAAAGGTTATTAGTTCGATACTTAGGAGACAAGATTATTTTATTTCGAATATTTTTAAGTCGCATTAGATGCTATATAACGTCTCAATAGTGCATACCGTGCATCACATAAGATATCGCTTCAAGTCATATAGCGTCATTATTTTTCCGTCAATGCACGTATAGCGCCTCCACTTTTGTACGCATAAGACACTTTTACTGCATCTTATGCGATGTAACTTTACCGCATAAAAGTACGTATAACCTGAACATAAACTTCATTATACGTGCAAATTGGTTGTCTGGGAAGTTATCAAGCCGGCTTTATCGACGGCCGGTCGACAACGGACCAGATCTTTACCGTACGGCAAATCCTCCAGAAATGCCATGAATACCAGGTCCCAACGCATCACCTGTTCCACACTGGCTGGTGGAATCGGAAAAGGGAAATCGTTGGATAGGAAGAATGGCTCGTAACTTGGTGGACGACTCCCTTTCTTACAGTGGACTGTATGTTTCGGAATAGAGAGCACTGGACACTTAAAAATTCGTATACTAGGGCTTGACACTTGGAACACTACAAGTACCATGTACTGATTTATCGACCGTATTCTATAATTAACTTGATGATTTTGTGGCTATATCGGTCTCTTTCTACTCATAAGTATAAGGGAGTAGAGATCAAAGTGGATAATGAAATGATAGATATGATAGAATTCGCTAGGTAGCGAACAAGTGTGAAAATTTTATAGAAGGTGAAATTAGGCAAGTAGGCCATGTATTGAACGAATACATCGAATGCGTGAAACTTCTGCCGTGCGACCTGTGCTTTTAAACAGATCGGCTTGGTTGGTAGTTCATACCACCTTACCAAGACTGGCAAAAGTTTCAGGCACCCGACTGCCTAATGTATTGTTCTGTTTTCATCACAAATTCCGAAAAAGCTACCGATCGATAGAATTTGTGATGAAAACAGAACAATACATTAGGCAGTCGGGTGCCTGAAACTTTTGCCAGGCTTGGTAAGGTGGTATGAACTACCAACCAAGCCGATCTGTTTAAAAGCACAGGTCGCACGGCAGAAGTTTCACGCATTCGATGTATTCGTTCAATACATGGCCTACTTGCCTAATTTCACCTTCTATAAAATTTTCACACTTGTTCGCTACCTAGCGAATTCTATCATATCTATCATTTCATTATCCACTTTGATCTCTACTCCCTTATACTTATGAGTAGAAAGAGACCGATATAGCCACAAAATCATCAAGTTAACACTACAAGTACTTCAGAAAAAAGTCACTATTACTTATTTAACACTTTCTTTATTTCACTTTAACACTTCTGATCCGATTATATTCGCGGTTTAATTCAAACTGATTGCGGGTCGGTTACAATGCGCTTTTTATACACACTTTGGGTACTTCTAGATTTTTCGGGTAAATTCCAGTTATCGTGTTGCTAGATGGTTCTAAATCGGTGCTCACCATCTTCGTTGCTATCGGTGCTTACTGTCACAGTTGCCAAAATGACAGCGGTGCGGTGCATCGGTGCAGTCGTTTACGTTTTTCATTACAATGCAGCTCAATTGCAGCGGGTTGGAAGTTTTACTTGATTTACGGGTTCAGTAATTCCGGGAGTGCTAAATTAACGTTGCGGTGATACCACAAGGAGTTATTCCCGGGTTGGAGAAATCCCGTACTGAACGGAACATCATCTGTTCATCGACTTCAAAGCGGCATACGACAGTATCGACCGCGCAGAGCTATGGAGTATCATGGACGAAAACGGCTTTCCTGGGAAGCTGATTAGACTGATTAAAGCGACGATGGACGGTGTGCAAAACTGCGTAAGGGTTTCGGGTGAACTATCCAATTCATTCGAATCTCGCCGGGTACTGAGACAAGGTGATGGACTCTCATGCCTACTCTTCAACATTGCTCTGGAAGGTGTGATGCGACGAGCCGGGCTCAACAGCCGGGGAACGATTTTCACAAAATCCGGTCAATTTGTGTGCTTTGCGGACGACATGGACATTATTGACAGAACATTTGGAACGGTGGCAGAGCTGTACACCCGCCTGAAACGCGAAGCAGCAAAGGTCGGACTGGTGGTAAATGCCTCAAAAACAAAGTATATGCTGGTAGGCGGAACCGAACACGACCGGATCCGTCTGGGTAGTAATGTTACGATAGACGGGGATACTTTCGAGGTGGTGGAGGAATTCGTCTTCCTTGGATCCTTACTGACGGCTGACAACAACGTGAGCCGTGAAATTCGGAGGCGCATCATCAGCGGAAGTCGGGGCCTACTATGGGCTCCAGAAGAAACTGCGGTCGAAAAAGGTTCACCCACGCACCAAATGCACCATGTACAAAACGCTAATAAGACCGGTAATCCTCTACGGGCACGAGACATGGACCATGCTCGAGGAGGACCTGCAAGCACTCGGAGTTTTCGAGCGACGCGTGCTAAGGACGAACTTCGGCGGTGTGCAGGAGAACGGTGTGTAGCGGAGAAGGATGAACCACGAGCTCGCTGCACTTTACGGCGCTCCCAGCATCCAGATGGTGGCCAAAGCCGGAAGGATACGGTGGGCAGGACATGTTGCAAGAATGCCGGACAACAATCCTGCACAGCTGGTGTTTGCAACTGATCCGGTTGGCACAAGAAGGCGTGGAGCGCAGAGAGCACGATGGGCGGACCAGGTTGAACGTGACCTGGCGAGCATTGGGCGCGACCGAGGATGGAGAGCGGCAGCCACAAACCGAGTATTGTGGCATACTATTGTTGATTATGTCTTGTCTTAAATGGGATGTTGAACAAATACATGTATGTAATGTAGGAGTGTTTCAGGGGGTCGCAGGTTCTTTTCAGGGTTGTTTCAGGGGTTTGAGGGTTTTGAAGGAGATCTCAAGAGGCCTCATGGATGTTTAAAGAGAACGAATGGCTTCTGAATGACCAAAATTTGGTGAATTGAGTTTGGCACAAATCAAATGTGCGTAAATTGGGATTTTAGTCTACTCCCTGCAATGCCTCTGAAAACCCTCCTCAAATCACCTCAGGTCCGTTATAAACACCCCTGAAACCATTGAAACCCTCATAGCATCCCGAAGCTCTTTGAAACCTCCGACTACGCCCCTAAGACCTAACAAAATCTCTTTTTGAATGAGTGTAATCAGTTTCGTACCTTTTAATTCCGCCCTATGTTGCTTATCCTTTGACAGATACTCGTATTTCGACTACCACTTGCAGGGCTGTAACAGGTGGCGCGGGTTTTGCGTTTCACGCGGATTTGGCGCGTTTTTTGCTAATTTCAGCGCGGTTTTGCGGAAATGGTTTTTAAATGCACTTACATGAAATATATAGACTGAGCTCAACACAATCAGAAAAAATAAAAATAAAAATTGGAGTTAGGTATGAATTTTGTGATTTAGTAAAAATAATGTTAGTAGTAGCTTGGAGTGGTAGATAGCTCAATTTCTGAAAACAGAGAAGTTCCTCTTCTGAATTTCGTAGTTAACCTCTTGAAGTAATTTTTGTCTTAATCCGGACATCAATTTTTGGCTAAATTTTTCTATGTTTTTGCCTTTCTCGTACACTAAGTGTACTGGAAAGGCTATATGTTCACTCCAAAAATGACTTTTTGATAGAAGGCCCGGAGGGTCGAGTCACATATTCCAATCAACTCAGCTCGACGAATTGAGGTGATGTCTGTGTGTGTGTATGTATGTGTGTGTGTGTATGTATGTGTGTGTGTATGTATGTGTGTGTGTATGTGTGTGTACAAAAAAAAACTCACATCACTTTTTGGCAGTAAACCTCAACCGATTTTAATGACCAATGGTTCATTCGACGCGGAATCTGGTCCCATTGTTTCCTATTGAAAATGACTCGGATCGGTCCAGCCGTTCCGGAGTTATAGCCGTTTAGGTGTTCCGGATCGGTACCCCAGGAAGGGGCCAGATATGAAAACGCTACAAACCCATCCATGCGACACATCAAACCACGGCACTTTCGAAAACATGATGAACGGTAAACAGAAAATAGTCTCGGGACATATCTGAACCGGTAGTGTTCCGGAACCGGTTCCGGGTGACCCGCCGGAATTGGCCAAATATGAAAGTGAACCAAACCCTTCATGCGACACATCAAACAGCGGATTTTTCGATAACCTGATAAACAGTAGGCAGGAAAACATTCTCAGACCATATCTGAACCGGTAGTATTCCGGAACCGGTTCTGGGTGTTCCGCCGGAAGTGGCTAAATATGAAAGTGAACCAAACCCATGCATGCGATACATCAAACAGCGGCTTTTCCGATAGCCTGATGAACAGTAGGCAGGAAAATATTCTCCAACCATATCTGAACCGGTAGTGTTCCGGAACCGGTTCCGGGTGATCCGCCGGAAGTGGCCAAATATGAAAGTGAACCAAACCCTTCATGCGACACATCAAACAGCGGATTTTTCGATAACCTGATAAACAGTAGGCAGGAAAACATTCTCAGACCATATCTGAACCGGTAGTATTCCGGAACCGGTTCTGGGTGTTCCGCCGGAAGTGGCTAAATATGAAAGTGAACCAAACCCATGCATGCGATACATCAAACAGCGGCTTTTCCGATAGCCTGATGAACAGTAGGCAGGAAATTATTCTCGGACCATATCTGAACCGGTAGTGTGCCAGAACCGGTTCTGGATGTTCAGCCGGAAGTGGCTAAATATGAAAGTGAACCAAACCCATATGCATGCGATACAACAAACAGCGGCTTTTTCGATAGCCTGATGAACAGTGGGCAGGGAAACATTCTCAGACCATATCGGAACCGGTAGTGTTACTGAACCGGTTCCAGATGTCACGCCGGAAATAGCCAAGTATAAAAGTTAACCAACCCCTTACATGCGACGCATCAAATCGCAAGCTCTTCAGGCAACCTGATAAACGGTTAATAAAAGAGAATA
Organism: Aedes albopictus; assembly: GCF_035046485.1. Taxonomy (NCBI): domain Eukaryota; kingdom Metazoa; phylum Arthropoda; class Insecta; order Diptera; family Culicidae; genus Aedes; species Aedes albopictus. Next base: position 329,394,952 of record NC_085138.1, read on the forward strand.
GTTTCAGATCATATTTGGATCGGTAGAGTTCCGGAACCGGTTCCGGGTGTCCCGCTGGAAGTGGTCAAATGTAGTAGATATCAAAACCCATGCCTGTGGCACATTAAACAGCGGCTTTTTAAATAACGTGATGAACGATTAGTCAGAAAATAGGCTCAGACCAGAACGAAGATCTTAAAAGGCTACCGATAGTGTTCCAGGACCGATCTAGGGTGTCCAGCCGGAAGTGGCCAAATGCCAAAAAGAACCAAACCTATGCATGCGACACATCGAACCGCGGTCTTTTTTTAAACCATGAGGAACGACTAGCAAGAAAATAGGCTCAGACCACATTAGAGGCTACCGATAGTGATGCAAAACCAGCATTGGGTACTTCCTAGGGTGCTTCGCAGGAACTTCAAAAATGAACAAAGTCAATGCAAGCGATAAATATGTGTAAGAAAACAAAATCTCGACTGAACTAAGGCCACATACATACAGACGTCTTACTCTACTCACTTTCCATCGTCCTTGTTTTCAACGGTTGAAACAAATATTAATCGTTGTTGCTCGTTTGACGTCTACTCACTACAAACATCAAGCCGCAGTGAAACGCAACCTGATTAGCATTCGGCGATTATTTTTTCGTAACGATGAATATAATAGCAATATGTTACAAATGATATGTCTGTTTATCTGTACTAAAGCAATCTCATCAAATCATTGAGGTGTAAAAATATACAGTAGGATAGGTCAACGTTATATGAGAAAATTATCGCATCATCCCCGGAGAAAGTTTTTTCAAGCCTCTTTTCCGTCTAGAACTACTGGGAATTTTCTTATGGGATTTTTTCTTTTTATCTAGTTCGTTTATTTGGGGCTCAATCGCGTATAACGCTTTACGGAGCCGAGGATCTTTCTTTGTACTTAATAGTATACATTATACAGAGTAATAACTTTTTAATGATATCTGTTAGTAATGGGTGGAAGCCAGGGTACTCGTGGCAGCTCGAGGTTAGAAGGTCACATTTTGAGGGATGGACAGGGTAAGGATTGGGCCAAAGGTTTCACTGCTGCTCATCCGGGGGTGAATCGCATCTTGCTAGCGTATTCGGTGCCTTGTGGTGTTGGTACCAACTTGTTGTGGGACTGGTCTTCCGGATGGCCAGGAGCAGCTTGGTAACACAAAGAGGACAAAACAGAGAAAAAAAAACTGGAGAAGAAAACACAAGCAAATTAAACTTTTATACCAGCAGAGCGAAGAAAGTCGAAAATACATCCCATGTATGTGACATCGCGGGTCCCCAACACATCTCTCACAAGAACAAAGGGTTGTCTACCTCGGGCCTCAAGGGTATCCAAAAGTAGCGCTCTGGAGGCGTCATTATCCGGGCATTGCCAAACTACGTGGTCGATGTCATCATAACCGGAACCGCACTTAGTACAAACATTGCTCAACGCGAGGTTAATCCTGTGTAAATGCGCGTCTAGCGAGTAATGGTTGGACATAAGTCTTGACATCACGCGAATGAAATTGCGACTTACATCCAGACCATACCACCACACTCGCAAAGAAACATTAGGAATAATGGAATGTAACCACCGTCCCAGCTGGCCATCTCGCCAATCATTTTGCCAACTTTGAAGAGAACTCTGGCGAACAAAATGGAAAAATTCATCATGTGAAATTCTTCTATCATAGATCTCACCTTCCTGTGCGCCCACCTTTGCGAGAGAGTCCGCCTTCTCATTGCCATAAATTGAGCAATGTGAGGGGACCCATACAAAGGTAATCTTGTATGATCTTTCGACCAGTGCACCCATCTGCTCCCTTATTTTTGTAAGAAAGTAAGATGGATGTTTTACAGGTTTCATCGACCGGAGTGCCTCAATCGAACTAAGGCTATCCGAGAAGATGAAGAAATGGTCTACGGGCATGTTTGAAATCATCCCCAAAGCGAAATTGATTGCTGCCAGCTCAGCAACATAAACCGAACAAGGTTCCTGAAGTTTGCGGAAGGCGGTGAAATTTTCATTGAAGACACCGAAACCAGTGGATCCATTTATGCGAGACCCATCAGTGAAGAATCTCTTACAGGAATTGACATTTTGGTACTTTTCGTTAAAAATGCGAGGAATAGATATACATCGAAGTTGATCTGGTATTCCATGAATAGCTTGTTTCATGGACAGATCGTATTTAACAGAGGTACTGTCATTAGTGAAGTGTACACGGGGAGGATTATAACTTGGTAGGCTTATGTCAGATGACATGTAGAACAGATAGATTCTCATGAATTTTGATTGAGTGTTCAGACTGAGCATTTCTTCGAAGTTTTCAATGACAAGTGTGTTGCTCACTCCACACTTGATAAGTAACCTTAGCGAGAGCTCCCAGAATCGGTTCTGGAGAGGTTTCACCCCTGCCAGGACCTCAAGGCTCGCATTATGCGTTGAGTGCATACAGCCGAGGGCAATACGCAAACAACGGTATTGAATTCGTTCCAACTTTATTAGGTGGCAGTTTGCTGCTGAGTGGAAGCAGAAAGAGCCATACTCAATAACAGAGAGAATAGTCGTTTTGTAAAGTTTTATGAGGTCTTCCGGGTGAGCACCCCACCATGTTCCGGTAATTGTGCGTAGAAAATTGATCATTTGTTGACATTTTTGCACCAAATACTTGATTTGGGTACCCCAAGTGCCTTTTGAATCAAACCAGACCCCAAGGTATTTTGAAGTCAAAGACTGGTCGATTTCTATTCCCAAAAGATTGAGTTTCAGTTGGGCTGGGTTCCGCTTTCTAGAAAACACAACCAATTGAGTTTTTTGCGGAGCAAACTCGATCCCTAAATCTCTTGCCCAGATTGACAGATTAGAGAATTTTGCAATGGTCTTTGCAACATTTCTGCATGTGGGCCTTTTAGAGAAACCACAGCATCATCTGCAAGTTGTCTTAGCGTGCATTGTCCTTCCAAGCAACTATCAATGTCTTTCACGTAAAAATTATAAAGCAAGGGACTTAAACATGAGCCTTGGGGTAGGCCCATGTAACTAATTCTGGAAGTTGTCAGTTGTCCGAGATTGAAACTCATATGTTTTTCTGACAACAAATTATACAAGAAATTATTCAAAATTCCTGGAAGTCCACTATTGCGCAGTTTTTCTGACAATATTCCTATGGAAACTGAATCAAAGGCGCCCTTAATATCCAAGAAAACTGAAGCCAGTTGCTCCTTTTCCGCAAAGGCCAGTTGAATATCTGTTGAAAGCAACGCTAGACAATCGTTTGTTCCTTTGCCCTTGCGAAACCCGAACTGTGTATTTGAAAGCAAGTTATTCGATTCGACCCAATGATCGAGTCGTGATAGGATCATTTTTTCCAACAATTTCCTTAAACATGATAACATAGCAATTGGGCGGTATGAATTATGATCAGACGCTGGTTTACCAGGCTTTTGAATAGCTATTACTTTGACCTGTCTCCATTCATGCGGAACGATGTTGTTCTCCATGAATGAGTTGAACAGGTCCAGTAATCGTCTTTTCGCGATATCTGGGAGATTCTTTAGAAGATTGAACTTGATCATATCGCTTCCCGGAGCGGAATTGTTTGATGAAAGAAGAGCCATAGAAAGTTCCAGCATAGTGAAGGGTCTGTCCAGAGAACCGTCTCTTGGGGATGTTTCCCAAGAAATCGGTTGTGCTGGGACTGAGTCTGGGCAGACCTTTTTCGCGAAGCTGAATATCCAACGGTTGGAGTATTCGTCACTCTCATTAGAAGAAGAGCGGTTTCGCATGTTGCGAGCCACTCTCCAAAGCGTTGTCATTGAAGTTTCTCTTGAGAGACCCTCAATGAAGTGTCGCCAATAACTACGCTTCTTCGCTTTCAGCAGGTTTCTCAGCTGTCTTTCGAGTTTTGCGTACTCTTGATAAAGATCTGAGGTACCGTGCCTACGAAAAGTTTTGAAAGCATCAGATTTTTTAAGATACAACTGGGTGCAATCATCATCCCAGCCTAGTGTGGCTGGTCTTCTTTTGAAGGTTGCACTTGGAACACGTCGTTTTTGTGATTCTAATGCACTCTTATATATCAGTTCAGACAGGAATCGATACTCATCCAAAGGTGGGAGGGGATTGAATGATTCGATGCCAAAAGATACCGCTTCTGCATACTTTTGCCAATCGATATTCCTTGTGAGGTCAAAAGGAACCTGAATTGGATGGTCTGACCTTTCACTATTATGCTTTATGGTGGTTATAATGGGTAAGTGATCACTACCATGAGGATCCTCGATTACCTTCCACAAGCAATCGAATGATAGTGAACTTGACCCCAGTGATAGGTCGAGACGACTTTCTTTGCCGTCAGATGCAATACGTGTCACTTCACCTGTATTTAAAATGTTCAAATTGAAATCGTCGCACAAATCATAGAAAATGGCCGCTCTATTATCGTCATATGGTTCGCCCCACCCTGTACCATGCGCGTTCATATCACCCAGAATTAAAACTGGATGTGATAGTGCAGAAACCGCATTCCAAAGATGACGGCGGTTAATTGAAATTCTTGGAGGAATGTAAACGGAAGCTACGCAAAGTTCTTTACCCTTTACGTTTATTTGGCAAGCGACGATTTCTACGCCAGGATGAGTCGCGATTGGAATTCTATAAAATGAGTAAGTCTTTTTGATCCCCAAAAGAACTCCCCCATAATGGTCATCTCTATCCTGGCGTATAATGTTAAAATCGTGGAAGTTGAGTTCATCTTCAGAAGAAAGCCATGTTTCACAAAGGGCAAATATATCACAATCAGAGTTGTGAATCAAAAACTTAAACAGGTCTAATTTAGGTTTTAGACTATGACAGTTCCACTGTAGCACAGTGATCATATCTTGTACCTCACTTGATGAATTATCCATCGAAAGATATGATCGCAGCAAGGAGGGGCCATGATTGTGTCAGATTCCGAAGATATTCTTCTACTGTAGGTATAAACATATCAATAATGCCTCTAAATGTTTCTGGAAGGCTGAGGGCATTATATAAGCGATCCACGAGAACCCTAAAAGTAAACAGTCCTCGCTTGGGTCTAGGAGGCTTGCTTGAACTGCGAGGAACTTTGGTAGCTTTTTTCTTGCTACCTTGTCGATTATTTCTCTTTGAAGTGTATTTAACAGGCGGAGACGGGGGTGACAGGTTCTTGCTACAACATGGATCTGAAGCTAGAGGAACCTGATTCTTCGGAGTTTTTAAGTTTACCCCGTCTCCTTTAACATTAGGCAAACTTTTGAGGGAAGACTTTAAAAAGACCTTTCGGCGCAATCCCGGGGAAGATGATGACTTCCTTTTTCCAGGTGCGTGTACCTCCGAAAGAGATCCACCCTCATCAGTTTCGCCATCGTCCTGATCATCGGAAGACAACTCCTGATAGGGATTTTCAACTGGGACAGCTGATTCAGACACGGAATCTGGTATTTTAAAAGATTTCACCATCTCCGCATATGTCTGTTTGGAGCGCTTTATGATAGAGCGACTCTCATTTCGAATGCGTCTTTTGTAAGCCGGGCAAACTTGCAAGTCGTGTGGATCTCCGTCACAGTAGCTACATTTTTCCGCTTCCTGTGTGCAAGAGTCCTCCAAATGAGCTTGGTTGCATTTGCCACAACGGGGCTTGTTGTCGCAAAAGCTATCACTGTGACCAAACTGCTTGCATTTGGTACAATTAAAAACCTTCGGCCTAAAAAGATGCACTGGGTAAAAACCACCATCAATTACAACAAATTCCGGGAGGACGGAACCTGGAAAAGTCACTCGAAAAAACGCTGAAGGCGAGTACACCTTTTTATTTCCTTCCATGGAAACCTTAGATAAGCGTTTACAGTCTAGGATAGCCACATCAGGAATTGACCTATTTTTGAATCGACCAAAGCCGGTCTTGATGTCCTCACATGTCAGCATTTCGTCGAGGATCTTCCCCTCCACCTCCACTTCTCGTGCTGGCACATAGACCGCGTATTCAACAGTAAACGCTTCGTGTTGAGCAATTTCATTTGGGGAGCGTCCATAAATTACGTCACGCAAAAATTGCCCATTTTCAACCCCCCCTCCCCCCTATGTCACACATTTTGTATGGGACCTCAGAATTTTTGTATGGGTTGTCACACTTTGCTGAACCCCCCCTCCCCCCTAAAAGCGTGACGTAATTTATGGACGTTCCCTTGCTGCTTTGTAGCTAGGTGCGGTAACACGCAGCTTGGATGCTTTCACTTGGTGAACAACGGTCCCAGGATACTTACGCGTCAGCTCTCGAGAAATCGAAAGCATATTCAATGGTTTGCATTTGCGCCGGAAATAGACAACCCAAGGTCCAGGCGAAGATGGCTGATAAAACCGCGTACGAGCAATGATATCATTAGGAGGCGTTTCGCCTCCAATCGAATCTTCCATGTGGAAACAAATTTATGAAAAATAACTCAAAAGTGCAAAGAGGAAGAGAAAAAAACCTTAAAGTATTTACAGTGCACTTTCTTCCTTAGGACGACAACTGTTTGGTTTGTAAACCAAACAATGTTATTAATATATAAAAAAAAAATAAAGCAAAAAAAAAAAAAAACTTGTACTAATAATATACGAATTCAATTCTTATGATTATTTTAGCGCACCCTGTAGGATGCAAAAAAACGGTATTGAAAAAAAAAGAAAAAATAGCTAATAAAAAAAAAACAAAAAAAAAATGTTCTGTTATTTACAGTTTGTACACCCTTACCCGTATACAGTAGTTTGGGAACCACTGTAATGGATGTCAAAAAAAAGCACGTGGTCGAATGTGGACTGGGGATACAATAGACAAAAGCGATCAAAACAAATTGGGCAGACAAAAGAGTGTATCGAAAGAGTGATACTTATCTGACTGGAGCAGGTAGATATTTATCAGGCAGGCAGATGGTAAAGCTGTCCGTCGCGTCTGCCTTCGCACCCGTCGCCGTCGTCCTCTTTGTTGACGGAGGGGCTGATGATGGCGATAATGATGACTTTTGGATGCGATTATTCCTTGACCTTGATGTACGATGATGCAAGCACCTCGCTTCCGCGTTGCGCTGGATACCACCTTGCGACACTACACTTCGCACAAGCAGGAGAACGCACGATATAAAAAACCTTCCGCAATTGCGGGGGAAAAAACTCTACTTGTTTAAAGGCTATCGCGTGGTGAGATACGGAGCACACGTCCGACTCGTCCAAATGCACAACAGGGAATGGTCTTATGGGATTTAGTATGGGTAATTTCACTTGCTTGCATTTTTTGTCAAATTTTACATGAATTTTGTAACCTATGATAATAAAATATAGCCTAAAGAAAAAACTATGTCGAAGACCGTAAAGCAGGGCTGTCCAACATACGGTCCGCGGAATCGATGAATGAAACTTGGCCCAAGGATTGAAATATTTGAAGATATTTCATATTTAAATAAAATTTAATATTAGAGTGTTTTGTTAAAAAATTTGTATACATAAATTTAAAATTTTTAAACTTGAAAGGTACAGCCAAATTTGAAGCAGAATTTCAGCAAAATTTACTGAATTTCAGAAAAACGTTGCTGCTGAACAGCAGAGTTTACTGAACGAATCAGGGAAGTTTGCTGAATTTCAGCAAGTTGCTTGCTGCAACCTGCAGTTCGGCAAAATTCCGGAAAAAAGTATTCAGGGGGATTTTTGCAAAAAATCAAGAATTCTTGCTCACATTTTTATGACCCAAATGATGTCAGTGTTGTGATTTGCCGCGAGAACGGGTAATCGGATGTACAAAATTTCACTGTTGCATTAATGCTTTCGAAATTTGATGTCGAAATTTAATGTCTGGCCCGTCGACTGGTATGGAGTATCACTTGTGGCCCGCGGCCACGAAAGGTTGAGCAGGCCTGCCGTAAAGTCATCTGTGATTGTGAAAGACATTATATCCTAGCTTGTAATTATCGTCTTGATGTTGATCGGTCTTCAGTGATAGTGAAGGTGCTCAAGCAGTCAACTGAAAATTCTGATATTTTTCAGCCCAGTCTATACGTTTAACGTAACGTCGGAATATGTTCAACTAATAAATTCCCCAATTTTATTAAAATTATTGCTTTTCTAAATAAGGTATTCTCAGGATTCAGGAACAGTTCGCATTACGTCGACGGAAAGATCATGCTTCGGAATGATGGCCCTAGCACAGAATCTAGCTAAACAAACAATAGTAGAAGATTCCAAAAACAGGGACCGAATTCTAAACCGCCCGATAGGTAGGAGATTGTCCACATCACGACGGTTTCAAACCGATCGGACTCAAAACCAAAACTTTCGTATGACATTTTTAAGTTAGGCAAGGCCATCATGACTAGGAAACCTTGACCGATTGAACCCTTGAAAAGGCCCCATACAGATCGAAACGTCGGAAAAAATCATAAACTAGTGTTTTCGATTCCCCCAAAAGGCTGAAGCCAACATTCTGAAGCAAAATAATCCCAGTCGTATCCCAACCAAGGAAAGATCATGGGTACATGTTTGACGAGAAAGGCACTATCACCTCTAGGTGGATTAATCTGGGTTTTTTTAGGTGGAACTTATTTAGTAATGTCCGAGGTTCGAAAAACACTGAATCTAGGCAAGATTTCTACAAAAATTCCTAGAGTTTCTTGGTGATTCTGGAATCTGTTTTTTGTGGAATTTGCAAAAATACGTCACTAGAAACTTTGGATAAAAATTTGATTGTATTTTGTAGTTAAATTAGTAGAATCTCGTAAAGAAAATCATTGGTTTTGTAGGCTGTGTTACTTGTAGAACTTTTGTCGAACCGATTTTTGTAAAAAACTGGTAGGATTATCACAAAAATATGCAAACTTCTTTTGCCAGGGTAAAATTTATCTTTGATTTCCAATCGGAGCATTCGTTGAGAGAGGAGTAGCGAGCACAGTTAATAAAGGGTTTCTTGGTAGAATTATTGGAGGAAATTTTTACTTGAAAACTTTGTAATCCTATGGAGGAAATTGGTATTGATGATTTATTGAATCAATAGATTATGTTAGAATCAATTACTCAATTTGTACCTACAAAAAAAATCAAAGCTTTCTTGCAGTTCTCTCGAACGATCTTTTGCGACATACTACAGATTTTATTGCAGGATTTCTACCATAATGTTGGTTATAATTATTTCAAAAGATTCGTCAAGAGTGCTCCTTTTTGGAACTGTTTCAGGGAACAGAAAATTCCATTATCGTATAAAAGATTTATTTATCCAAAACTTTCTATTACAATTAAAAAAAAAACCTGTTTGCAACATTTTTAAACTTTTGGTTGATGTGGAAGTTGCATGGATAATAATAGTTAAAATCGGTTTTAACATTAGAAATGACCTTCATCTGGAGTGCAACAAAAACCATACATAGTTCAAAAATTCAGGCTTTTATGAGTTTGTGTCATCAAAATCATATATTTTTGTATTGGCGCGGATTTGATGACCTCGGCGCGGATTTCAAATGGCTTGGCGCGGATTTTGCGGTTTCCAAATCGACACTTTTGTAACAGCCCTCACTTGTAATCTTCCTCAGTGTCAGTTATCCACACTGAGGAAGATTACAAGTGGTAGTCGAAATACGCGTATCTGTCAAAGGATAAGCAACATAGGGCGGAATTAAAAAGTCTAGACCAACATGTGAAAGGGGCGGATATCCAAAATGTTTGAATCGAGAAAAACGCTTGCAAAGTTTCACAATCTAAAACTAATTCCTATTTAACACTTTGTGCGTGTGCACTCAATCTTTTTCGTTGTTTTAGAAGAAAACACTATCCTCTTGGTGATTTTATGTCAAAAAGTACAAACAAGCGTTTTTCCTTGAAGAAAATGAATGAAATGAAAATTACACCCAAATAAAAACTCATTGGTCATTACGCCCGACATGCTACGCCGCTTGGTCGCCAGCACTGGAATTACGCCTGGTCAATATTACCTAGAATCAATCGCTTTTGTTGTTACGCCCGAAGAAATTTTGTATCGAAATTAGTGAAATGCAATAGATTTTGAACCTAATCCACTGCAATAAATTGATATTGAAGCTTTCTTAACTAAAAGTAACTAATTGAAGTTTATCTGACATTGGACAATGGAGGAGGAAGGAAATTTTCTCTTGACGTTGCCTACGATGAGTGGTAAAAAAAAAAACAATGAGTAAAATGCAATGGAAATCAGATTTCGATTGAAATCTATATTCTAGCTCGTATCTATGAACAACAACTCTTTACAGTTTATCTAGTATCGTACAGCAAAGGAGGGAGTTGTCCCTGCCATTGTCCATAATGCGCGTTGAAAAAAAATATAGCTACAGTACCGATGGGGAAGCGCAGGCAGCATATTATGTTCCCAACAAGCCCGTTTACAACGGATGGGTTTTGGGGGTTAAACTCCTCCCATTTCCGATACTCTATACACAAGGCCTCCTTCACCCTTTGCTAAAATTGGGTAAAACCCCTCCCTTGTCGCCTTTTCTGTGCACGGGCCTGGTTCCCAATATCACCTTTTGCTGAATCTACCTGCTGTGACCTATGCCGGTCAATAGATATGAGACCATTCGCTAACATTTTTATCACTGAAGCTGCATATCATCCAAATCTGGGTCCTTTGGAGAAAATATATCCTGAATAGACATTGAAGCCATATTATCGCCAGTTATTGCAGTCAGTCAGCGACTTTATTGAATTTTACGATGAAAAACGCATGATTTGATCTTGGGCGTAAGAACCATCCGTGTGCAACAAGAGCAATAAGTGCGCGGCGGATTTCCACTCAGACATTTTGATGGGCACCGAAGCACGACGTAATGACGAAGGCTTTTCAATAACGGTGTAAGTAGTTTGGGGCGACTTTAATCAAAAGTGGGAGTAAAAGTTTTGTGTAAATTTGATAAATATGAATGGCGAGATGCTGTTCTCGACTGTTTATTCAACAGTGTTAACAATTTTGTGCATTTTTGTGCTTTTTTTCAAAGGCGCGAGATCATTGGCGGAACAACCAAATGAAGTGATCAAAATCAGATGTGGAAATCCGCCTTTATTTAAATTATTGTTTTCCAGAAGTGGGAACTTATTTTTGAGCTAACGTCAGGAAAAATCATATGTTTATGAGTTGTTTCATCAAATTATGCTGAAAAAAGATTTGTTTACATTTTGGCTCTTCCGCCCTTTTCAAATGTTGGTCTAGAAGTACGAAACTGATTGCACTCATTCAAAGAGGGTATTCTGCTTAGAGGGTTGGAAAAGTCGGTACAGGAAAATCTCTTTGTTGAACTATAAAAATTGTATCATATATATTTAATATTTTACAACAAAAGTTTGTGGCAAAAGTTTGTGAGGAAAAGCCATTATTTTACAAAATCAAGTAGTTCTGAGTGTATTCAATTCAAAGATACAAACCTACAATCATAAAATTCATTCCACCAACCGCAGAGTGATCAAATAAATAAAACCAAGTGTTTAATGCAACGACCGCAAACTGCATTTGCGGAGGCCAAACCGCCGTTTCCTCCATTAAAAATAACGGGCTCCCACCAAGTGGAGGGTTTGTGTATTCAACGCTAAATGATAAATTGATATCGTTATTCATAATAGAAATATTCGCGATGGTCACAGAAGGTCCCAAAGGTCCACTCGTGCAGCCGAGGCAGCATGAAAGAAAGATTAAAATGCACAACACGACTTAGCTCGATGCTGCTGTGGATGGTGGTGCGGGCTGGTATAAATTGCGGATGCAACCCATTCGTGCAAGGAAGCCGCATCTCCTTTTGGGTTAGGGCACCACATAGCCGGGAGTAAAGGCTAATAAAACGCGGAATGTCAAATAAAATTGTATTTATGCTTTTAATTTAGCTTCGTGATGGTTGTAGCTTGTGCGATCATAGCCGAGCAGAATTGAAATATTTTTCGTAATTTAAATGGTCGTAGAGGCTATACAGTTGAAATATTTCTTCATTATTCTAACATCGCTCGCTGGCCGCTTCAGGACCAGGGCCAGTGGCGGGGATACCGGATCAATGTGATTTAACATCAATTGTTGAGGACATATCTTCAATAAGTATACCCGGATGGTCGTTAAACGTCCAGCGCTTGCCTTAATGCATGCGCTGCACTTTGCAAATACAGGGTAACCTGAATTGATGGTCGGAAACACATGTCTTTTTCGACCGCATGCAGATATGCGCGTTTGTGACCGTCGATGAAATGTTCTGATGAACATCTTTTTCGAAACAGGAGTTCATGGGATTGACGAACTAAGACGATACACGCTTAGGTAACTACGCACAAGTGAGCTGGTAGGGACGGCATCCTATCCTCTTAGTAAGGTCGGATGACACTGACTTGAAATGGCGAATGAGCCAATGTCGGCGCTGTCTTCCGTCCCATAAAACCGTGGCGTGGCCTTGAAAAACGTTCCTGACCTGTAGTCAGCTTAGGAAACTAACTTGGTGGAAGTAGGTTCAGATGAACACTGCTGATTAGCGCTGATCCACAGGAAGGGGGACCCAACAGATATGACAACTACTGGCGAGGACTCATACGGGCGCTGAACCGCAACAGGAGCAGATCACCAAAGGTTAGTTACCAAATAGCTGGACGAGCAGATCGGTTACACGTGCGGGCGGACTACAGGACCTGAAACAGGGCTTGCTGAAGCTCCGCAAATCGCTGGCTCTGACCAAGAAGAAGTATGACCTTGTGGTCGAAGAGTGGAGTGCGGCTGATGGAGGAACGGTTCACCCAAATGGCAGGCACGGTGATCACCACGATCAAGTTCCCCACAGGGGAGGTGAACAAACCGACTGCAGTCGGAAAAATCAGGGTAGGCTGCTCAGTGTACCTGCTCAATGCTCAGCATACATGTACGAGCCATCTAGTGCCGTGCTTGAAGTGCTTTGAGCAAGGACATAATTCGTGCGCGTCTAAGGACCCCGACAAAAGCAAGCTCTGCAGAAAGTGCGGAGTGGAAGGCCATGTCGCCAGGGAGTGCAACTCGGCACCAGAATACCTGATATGCACGGCGAACAAGGGTTACACGACGGGAGGGCCTGAATAACGCCTAGAAACGCCAGGTCGATGGAGTGGGGTAGCCGCTAGAATGAACATGGATGTCGCGAACGAAGGTGACAGAAAAACCCACAGAAGGAGCGGTGCAGAGTTTATCATTGATGTAAACTTCTGGAGCCCAGGCCTGAACCCTAGCTCGGACAGCAAGGTTGACGATGGATGCACGCACAGTGACCATTTGGCTATTCCATATAGGATGGAACACTGAGGAAGACTGCCACAGCCGAAGGTCAACGACCGTCATCGGGGATGACTCGCGCTTCGATTAGTCGGCATTTGTGGAGCGATTGGGAGAATAACACCGACGATCTATCCAGCGATGATCCGTGCATGTGACGCCGCAATGCTAAGGCCATCCCCTCCTAGAAATGTACGCAGACCGGTATACTGATGATGTCCAGAAATCGCTGAACTCCGCGGTCCTTCGGGAAACTGTTGGAAAGGATCAGTTTTGTCGAGGCTGATGATATATACGAGCTGGGCCGCCATCGAGTGCGCCGCCATCGAGTGCGCCATACCTTACCTTACCTTACCAATCAGGCTAAGGCCAGGGTGGCCTCTGCTGTACATAGTAGCCGTCTCAATTCCACTCGGTCCATGGCTGTTTGTCTCCAGTTCCGCACTCTGCGTAGAGTCCGCAGATCGTCCTCCATTTGGTCGACCCACCTAGCTCGCTGCGCTCCACGTCTTCTTGTACCGGTCGGATGACTCTCGAGAACCATTTTAGTCGGGTTGCTATCCAGAGACGAACCAGCCAAGGGCTGAAAGTCTCTCTAATAAAGACAAATCAATCAATCAATCGGGTTGCTATCCGACATCCTGATGACGTGACCCGCTAACCGTAGCCTCCCGATTTTCGCGGTATGGACGATGGTTGGTTCTCTTAGCAGCTGATGCAGCTCGTGGTTCATTCGCCTTCTCCAAGTCCCGTCTTCCATCTGCACTCCGCCGTAGATGGTACGCACACCTGCCGATCGAAAACTCCAAGGGCGCGTTGGTCCTCTGCACGTAGGGTCCATGTTTCATGACCATAGAGGACGACCGGTCTAATCAGCGTTTTGTAGATAGTTAACTTCGTGTTACGGCGAACTTTATTCGATCGTAGAGTTCTGCGGAGGCCAAAGTAAGCACGATTTCCTGCCACAATGCGCCTCTGAATTTCTCTGCTGGTGTCGTTGTCGGCGGTCACCAGTGAGCCCAAGTACACGAATTCTTCAACCGCCTCGATTTCATCACCGTCGATATAAATTCGGGGTGGCGGGCGCGGTGATTCCTCCCTGAAGCCTTTGCCATTATGTACTTTGTCTTCGACACATTAGTGACTAATCCGATTCGCCTGGCTTCACTCTTTAGTCGGATGTACGTTGCCGCCATCGTATCAAATTTACGAGCAATAATATCAATATCATCAGCGAAAACAAGCAGCTGAACGGACTTCGTGAAAATCGTACCACTCGTGTTAATCCCCGCTCTCCTTATTACACCCTCTAACGCAATGTTGAACAACAAGCATGAAAGACCATCACGTTGCCGTAACCCTCTGCGAGATTCGAAGGGAATCGAGAGTGTCCCTGATACTCGAACTACGCACATCACTCGAGTCATCGTCGCCTTGATCAATCGTATCAGTTTATCCGGGAATCCGTATTCGTGCATAATCTGCCATAGCTGTTCTCGATCGATTGTATCATACGCCGATTTGAAATCGATGAACAAGTGATGTGTGGGCACGTTGTATTCGCGACATTTCTGCAACACCTGGCAGATGGCGACCATCTGGTCCGTTGTAGCGCGTTCACCCATAAATCCAGCCTGATATTGCCCCACGAACTCTCTTACAATCGGTGATAGACGGTGGCATAAAATTTGAGAGAGTATCTTGTAGGCAGCGCTCAGTAGTGTGATCGCGCGATAGTTCCCGCAATCCAACTTGTCGCCCTTTTTGTAGATGGGACACACGATACTTTCCAACCATTCCTCCGGTAATACTTCCTCCTCCCAAATCTTGGTAATGACCCAGTGTAGTGCTCTCACCAGTGTTTCTACTCCGTATTTTAGAAGCTCGCTTGGTAGTTGATCTGCTCCAGCGGCTTTGTTGTTTTTCAACCGGCCAACCTCCTCCTCAATCTCTTGGAGGTCAGGGGCCGGAAGTCTTTCGTCCTGTGCACATACTCCAAGATCTGTTACCACGCCACCTTCGGTACTTGCAACGTCGCCATTGAGGTACTCATCGTAATGCTGCCACCACCTCTCGACCACCTCACGCTCGTTCGTGAGAATATTCCCGTGATTATCTCGCCGGCACATGTCGGCTTGTGGCACAAAGCCTCTGCGCGAGCGGTTCAGCTTCTCGTAGAACTTTCGTGTGTCCTTAGCGCGGTACAGCTCTTCCATCGCTTCGCGATTTCGTTCTTCCTGCTGGCGCTTCTTCATCCGGAAGACTGAGTTCTGCCTGTTCCGCGCATGTTTGTAACGTGCCTCATTCGCTCTCGTACGGTGTTGCAGCATTCTCGCCCATGCTGCATTCTTCTCGTTTTTCAACTGTTCACATTCGCTGTCGTACCAGTCGTTTCTGTGATTCGGAGTCGCAAAGCCTAGTGCTGTAGCCGAGGTACTACCTATGGCGGATCGGATGTCCCTCCAGCCATCTTCAAGTGTAGCTGCGCCAAGCTGCTCTTCCATTGGTAGGGCCACTGCTAACTGTTGCGCGTAGTCTTGAGCCACTTCTACGTTACGAAGTTGCTCGATGTTGAGCCGCGGCGTTCGACTTCGACGCGTGGTGATAGCTGTCGAAAGTTTTGAGCGCATGCATACAGCGACTAAGTAGTGATCCGAATCTATATTCGCACTGTGGTATGTGCGGACGTTGGTTATATCCGAGAAGAATTTACCGTCGATTAGAACGTGGTCGATTTGGTTTTCTGTTTGATGGTCGGGTGATCTCCAGACGGCTTTGTGGATATCTTTGCGGGGGAAGAAGGTGCTTCGGACTACCATACCACGGGAGGCTGCAAAGTTTACGCATCGCTGGCCGTTATCATTCGATACGGCGTGCAGGCTGTTTCGCCCGATTACCGGTCGGTACATTTCCTCCCTTCCTACCTGCGCGTTCATGTCGCCGACAACGATTTTCACGTCACGCGGCGAGCAACCATCGTATGTTTGCTCTAACTGCGCGTAGAACGCTTCTTTCTCGTCATCGGGAGACCCGTGTGGGCAGTGGACGTTGATGATGCTGTAGTTGAAGAAACGGCCCTTAACTCTCAACATGCACATCCTTGCGTTGATCGGCTGCCACCCGATCACACGTTGTCGCATCTTGCCCAACACTATAAATCCTGTACCCAGTTCATTGGTGGTGCCACAGCTTTGGTAGAAGGTAGCCGCTCGATGCCCGCTTTTCCACACTTTCTGTCCAGTCCAACAAAGTTCCTGCAAGGCCACGATGTCGAAGTTGCGGGGATGTAGTTCGTCGTAGATTATCCTGTCACATCCTGCGAAACCTAGTGACTTGCAATTCCATGTTCCAAGTTTCCAATCGTAGTCCTTATTTCATCGCGTGTGTTTGCCGATTGTATCGAGTCGTATTTTCTCCTATGGTATTCGCAATAGGGATTTTTACGGGTGGCTTATTGGGCCTACGCCAACACTCCTGTCTCGCCGGAGGGCCAACGTGCCAGTTCTGTTTAACGTCCCTACCAACACTGGGACGACCACGCTGATGGGGCTTCTGGGCGTGGTGCAGCGTTTCTTATTCAGCCGCTGGATGCCAGAACAGACGCTGTTTGAGCCGCACCTCCTTGTTGAACAGACGCTCGGGTCGTACCTCCTCAATCTAGCTGAAGTCAGAAGGGCAACAGTACCCAGGCTGCACTACCAGCTATGCACACAACTCTTATGTCGTTTTCGTTTTTGATTCAGTTCCAACCTGGGTTGGAACTGGATGAGATCACAGTTTCAACCCCAACCCGACTTCGGTTTCGCTTGTACTAAAGTTTGTTTGAGTTTGTTTGACGTTTGTTTGTTTACACATTTTCCGCCAATCCAGTTCCAACCCAGGTTCAAAAACGAATTCGACATTAGCTGGCGGTCTTTGTCATTGCTTGACCCGTGGAAGCATGAGGTAGGAACTTGTGAGGACCAGAGCTATGTTGGACGCTCTCCTTATTGACTCACCGTTTTGCAGCCCATACCTAGGAGTCCCGGTTAGCTTATGCCGGGTACTGGAGAGCTACTTCAAGAATAGGGTGCTCGCTTATCTATAACATCAAGGAAGGCGAGATGAGCTATACAACATTACCGCAGGGGTACCTCAGGGATACCTTAGGGCTCCATCCTGGGTCTGGTACTATGCAACGCGGTATATGATGGCGTATTGAGGCTCAAACTTCCAGCCGGCGTAAAGCTGGTCAGCTTTGCCGATGATATTACCCTCCTAGTATACGGCGATAGAGGAAGTGGAATTGACAGCAACGCACGCACAGTTGACACTCGTGCACCCCAAAAAGGGGGTGGTGGTGGTAAACAACCGCAAGTCTGAACAACAGGCAGTGGTCATCACAAGCGGGTGCTCGATCAATTCCAAGCGCTCACTGAAGCAAATGGGGGTCATAATCGGCAATAAGATGAAATTCAGAAGCCACGTGGAATGTGCCTGAAAAAAGGGAAGCATGATCTCATCAGGATTCTGAGATATAGAGGTTTGAACATTTTTGACACTGGCACCGCTTATCGGACGTGTCTCCAACCAAGTTCGCCATTTTAAAATAGTTCGTAGCTTTTCTAATACACTCAGCGAAGTAAAATACCAACATTCATCTTAATACCTTATGAAATTTAGCCATAACTGTAAAGTATGAATGCCATAAGAATACCTTATGAAAATTGGTGATACTTGTTATGACCTAATTACATAGAACAATCTTGTTAAAATTTGGAACTAATTTTGGTACTTCAAGACAATCTGAAATAACTTTGGAACCATGTGAACTAGGTATCCATGTCCCCGGAATCTTAAACTTGAAAAGTTTTTCGGGAAGTTTCATCATGACCTTTTTCGTGCTTTTCCGAAGGTGAAAAATGTATGTTGGCGGAATAAATATTAAAAGTATCCTTGAATTAAAAATTCTAAATTCGGTTTAATGGTCATTTATAAATATTGGACGGATGATTTGAAATACACATTTTATGTTCGCAACATACGAAAGGTCCCCAAAAATCATAGACAAAAAACACTGACAGCCAATGCTGTCCACTCTGTAAATATCTGAGGTGCTGTCTGGCCGATCTTATCGGTATCATCATTTTCAGGTACATGACCACGGAGAACATTGCTATTAAATGTGTTAAGAAATAGCACACTCGTCCGAGAACATGAACACACTCACCGATTGCAACACGCTTTACCGCACCGCGGTCTGTTAGGGGTGTTGAATGGTGACGAAGACTCACGCGATGCTACCACCAACAACCCACTGCATTTTAACGTCGTCGTCAGTCAGAAATTTCCCCGTCGGTGCCATGAAGTGGTCAATTTTTGTTAACGGGTTTTCCACCTTGTTTCGCTGCTCCTAACTAACGATTGATGCTGACACTGCACTGGTCGGAGTCGTGATCTAGTTGTACCCAGTTTCATGTTAAACTGCGAATTGCGTGTCGGCTACCGGTGTTTCCTGACCAACTTATGGGATAATTGAATTAGAACCCTGGAGCAAGCGGGGATCCTTCCTTCGGTCACGCATCACTGACTGGCAGCGGCGAAGAAGCGGAGCCATCAGCTGGAACTAGCAATCGTTAGATCGGTAATAGTTTAACCCATTTGTAGCTCGGTCGATGTGGTGCGGCAAAGCCTTTCATTATGTCCACTTCATGTCATTTTCACTCACTTAAGACAACGATGTTCAGTTGGCGTTCTGGTGGGGTTTTTGCGCACTTGGAGAGAGAGAGAAGTTGCCAATACGATTGCCGGAATTGACCGGGGGCTTGTTGCGACGTCGCGGAAATTGTGTTTTTTCGCTCACGAACTGGGTCAAACAGGAAAATTGTAGGATTCTTTTCAGCTTTATATTATCGATGTATAACGCGGAAAGATCTGCATTGTGGCAAGTTAAATATATTGATTGATTTTTATGGTATTGTACTCGTTGACCTGCAATTCAATAGAAAATCAGGAAGAGTTTGGGGTTGAAGAGGCCGTAGGAGCTCTCAACGTATTAGCTCAGGACCAAGTCCACTTAAGAATGATGCTTCTAATTCACTGGAGTGAATGATACCTCTCCAAGTATCCAAGTAACATTGTACGAGTAGAGGAAATTTCCTATAAATTGAACACATTTCGAGTCAATTAAATTCTTTGTGAAACAAAGCTATACGAAGATTAAATCGACTCGGTAGAAGGTAACCATGATCTCACTGCTGAAAATTAATTGAACAAATTCCGAACACTCGTGATTGCATGCTCAACATCTCACATGGACACGATCCTTTCCTTCCAAAGTCCCACTGCCTGTATCAAAGTGACTTTGCGATGAGCTACCATGTAGCGTACCTCTATAAAGCTTCTGTCAGAACACGATCGCAAAACTCGATGACGACCACACGACTTCCGAAGCCGTTGTTGTTGTTATTGGCTCTCGTCGACTCGAGGACGAGGACACAGGTCTGGCCTGGCGGCTGAAGGAAGATTGCATGATGATGATGTGGTGTGGTGGCCGGTGACAAATCGTTACCTTACTGCTTTGGGTGTAGCTCCAGCATCAGATGTACCTACCAACACCACATGGAAATATTAATTTTCTCATCCTTCTCTGTGGCCCGGATATTCGCTGATCATATCTGACATTGGGGACTACGCGGTCACTCTACACCTCTTTCATTTTCAATTTGCAAAATGGAAAAAAAAGTGAAGGCAGGCTTATAGGTAGATGATGCAATGCTTCGGGAAATGATTCGGAGACGACTCGAAAGTTCAGTAGTGCTTAAATAATAAAAAAGTAATCCACCTAGAGGAACAATTTTTCAATTATTCAGCACTAAATGACAGAATTTCACTAACGTTTTATTCACATCTATTCAGTTGAGCACCATTTTAGTCGGTCTTGCGAGATGTTCCTCCAGTTTATTTGAACGCTTTCAATCTATCTAATTTATCGTCCAGGCTTTGCGACCGTAGAAAGAATCAGCGTTTTATATAGAGGGAATTTCTTTTGAGTTTGCAAATTACAAGACCGAAGCTGGCTACTCAATCCGTTAATGGCTATACATATTACCGAGAAACTTCATTGCCACATGTCACTAATGTTCCAAGATAAACCAATTCTTCAAATACTTCAAACTTATCCCCACCAATCATACTACCTCTGCACTAACACCACCAGGTCTGCCACTGTCTCTATCCGCAATCATGTACTTCGTCTTTGTTGAGTTAATCGTCAAGTCTATCCTCGCTGTCTCTCTCTTCAGAGGAGTATTTCTCTACTGCTTTACGATCGATGCCGATGAGATCAATATCGTTTGCTGCAGGCTACTTTACCGACGCCACGCAGACTTTCACTAGGGACTTTTCCGGGAATTCCTCTCCGTATTCTTACTGGAATTTTTTTTCAGACTCCTAGTAGTATTCCTGTTGAATTTGCTCCCAGAATACTGCTGGGATTTTTCCAGAGACCCGTGGTGGGAATCCTCCAAAAAGTCTTGCTGGGATTCTTCAAGTAATTCATGCTGAAATTCCACCAGGAATTCCTGAAGGACTCCTACGGGCAATAACTGCAGAAATACCATCGGAAAAAGTTTGAGCAAAATAACATGAAAGCTTGGAGAAATCCTGAAGGAATGCAGCAAGGATTTCTGGAGTTGTTTCGAGATTCGAGATTTCTTCTTGGAATCCTCTTGAATTCCTTTCCGAATACTTCCAATTATTATTGACGACATTCTTTCAGAAAACTCTATTAGAACGTCGGGATTTTGTTTTAGGAATTCTCAAACATTTTCAGCAGGAATTTCCTGCTCTTGAGAGTCCTCCATGATATGCCCCAGGAATTCTTTGCAGATATTGCATGGGAAACACGGAACAAAAATCCTTGAGGATTCCTACCAGAAATCTATGAAGCTTGGATTCTGTAGTTCCTAAAATAATCTCAAAATGATTTCCTACAGAAATACCAAATTTCTGAAGAAATTTATGAATAAATTACAGCAAGAAATTCAAGTTTTAATGCCTAAAGAATTATTTGATGAATCCTCACATAAATTTCTGGAGGGATCCTTCGATGAATTCCTGGTAAAATGCTTGGCAAAATCTCCGGAATTTCTGGAGGAATCCATGAAGAAACTCTTTAAAGTATTTCAAAAAGAATTTCTGGAGGATCTCAGCAGGTATGTATTCCTGAATATAATAAAGACATAAAAAAAAAAAAAATGTATTCCTGAAAGATTTTCGAGAGCAATATCTAAAGGTATCCTTGGAGAAATTATTGCGAGAATTCCTAGAAAAATCCCTGGCAGAAGAACTTCAAGTGGACTCCCTGGAGGAATCCCAGAAGAAATTCCTGGAGAAATCCTTGGAGTCATTTCTTCTGTAGTGCCAGCAGGAATTTCTTGGCATTCCTGGAGGTGGAGGCATTCCTTGAGCAATATTTGGGGAAATCCTCTTGGAATTGCTCCACAAATGCTTGATGGGATTCCTCTAAATATTCTTGTTTAGATTGCTTCAAAGGTTTCTCCAAGGATTCCTATACATATCCTTCCTGTGATTCATCCAAGGATTTCTCCATAGATTTTTCCAAGAATTCATATAGAAATTCTTCTTGTGATTTCTCCAAAGATTTGTTGGAGGATTTCTACAAGATTTCCTCTAAGAGAATTAGCGGATATTCCTGCTACAGTTTCTCCACGAATTCTTGCTGAGATTTCTCAAAAAAATTCAGCTGAGACTCCTAAAACTTTGTAGAGCATACGAAAATACCCCAAACACACAGACATCACTTCAACTCGTCGAGCTGAGTTGATTGGTATATGTGACTTGACCCTCCGGGATTCCTATCACAAAGTCATTTTTGGAGTGAACATATAGCCTTTCCAGTACACTTGGTACACGAGAAAGGCAAAAAAGATGCATAATAACATACGTTCAGAACATCAGAAGATTCTACATGTTTTTGCTCAAATTTCATCATTTTGCTAATCATTAAAAGTTTTCACTGATCCATGCAATGCATTACTACCCATCATACTCCGAAGTATGATGGGTACCCGGAATACTCCGAAGTTTGTGTCACAAATCCAACATCCTATACCAAATTTTATGGGGGCAGCAGGGACGAAAATCCTGGAGCCTAACGCAAAAAAAAATACCAAATTTTATACACGATGAATCATCACAGAACATAGTCTACGGTACGCAGAACCCGAGCAGAAGGAAATAACAACTCCATAATAAAATGCGTTATTTTGGCAAAATAACTGAGCAATGGAATCAGTTATTTTCATGTTATTAACATAATATATTATGTTATAAACTTGTCTGTCATAAGCGGCAAAATAACAAAAATCATAACAAAAAAATGTTCCTGGAAGATCAATTTGAAAACATGTTTTGTAGGTTCCAATAACAACTTAATAATAATGAATATAAAAATATTTCAATAACAAATTCTGAACTTTCTATGTTATTGATAAAAATTTAAAAACAAAATTGGGTATGATTAAAATATACCTGAAATATAATAATGTACCTTATGTTTAATATAAGGTATGGTAAATGCCACGAGAGAGATGGAGTACCCCTCTCTCCACCATAATCGACCCAATTTACTTAATTTCCCCAGAAGATAAGTCTGAAGTTTATAGTATTTTTCTAATAAACCATTCAATAAGCTCCACCTGGATCGAAAACATCTTGTAAAATGGCTCGTTGGTGTTGTTGCAATCGTGAAATCATGTTCTTTTGAATACAGGTCGTTAAACTCCGCTGATCAATGTTGATCTAATATCTATAACACTAAAACATTTAGCTGAGAAGCTGGTATGCTATCAGTTGGGATGTAAGTCCAGAGAGAGAAGGACGAGGAGAGTGAAAGAGGAAGGTGAATAGATGAAAGATTATGCATAAGCTCCCCATCACGGAATGCTGAAAACAACGTAAATCTAATGATGTAGTTTTGATTTCAAAACTTGTTATCGTTGTGGTATTGATGATTAAATATGTATGCACATTCTGTAGTTCAAAAATAACTAAATTTGTTTTACAACAAAACATATTATTAAAATGTTATTTTATGAATGTATACTAATACCGTGCTCATAACAAAATAAGATTGTCCAACAAAAGATATTATGATGAAGTAATGCATTGATAAGATAATGATAACAAACCAAGATATAAAAACAGGTTATGTTATTTCGTAGTTATTAATTTGATATTCTCTTCTGCTCGGGAAAGCCTCAAAACACTCCTAGAAAAGTCATGGTATATGAATTGGATGATCTAGGTCATCCAAACTACTCTGGAATTCATTTTCTTATAATCTACAACATCTACCATCATTTGTGTTCACTCTGTTCAAGAAATTTAGTCACTTTGATGTCCACTAGACCTCGTAATGCTGCGAGCAACTCGATATTGTGGTAGTTGGACTTTCCTTGAAATACAAATGGCTTGCAAAACACTTTGAAGTTTGGATTACGATATCTACATACTGTACTATGCTTATATTGTAAAAAATATTCGAGGAATGTAGTCTATACTACAGATAGAGCCTCAGTGCACATTCGTGGTACATTCTTGAGATATCCCAGGCTTTCCAAACTATTTTGAAATAGGGACCTTCAATGTCTACAGGCTCTACTCTTGTTTCTGTTCGCTCTATCGGCATAATTCTTTCACGATTGTGTCTGTTGCACCTAATAATATTACAAGTATCTCTATGTGTTGCTCTTTGGGTTTCCATTGGCATACAAATGGATCCAATGTATTTTGAAGTATGGGTCGCAATGTCTGTAAATCTAAGGATATTTTTTATAATAGCGAATGCTCGCGGAATATTATCTACACTACTCTTAGAGCCTCGGAGTGCAATTCTGATAACTAAGCAACATTCACTTGGTGATCATCCAAACTATTCTGGAAATGAGACCTTCAAGCTCCACAAGCTCTACTCTTGAATCTCTTTACCTTATTGGCGTAGTTCCTCCTGAAAATCCTTCAGAAATTTCTCCAAGACTTTCCAACAACTCCTCAAAGAACCTTTCCAGGTATATCTATAAAATTTCTGCCCATAATTCCTGGAAGAACTCCTCCAGGAATTTATCCAGAAATTCCTCGAAAATTCTTCCAGGAGTTCCTCCAAGAATTCAACCAGGAATCCTTACAGGAATGTCTCCAGGAGTTCTTTCAAGAATTTTTCTATGATTTTTTTCATAAAGCTCTCAACGAATTTCTCCACACATTACTCAAAAACTTTCTCCAGAAACCTGTAGGAAATCGTCCAGAAATTCTTCCAAAAATTACTCCAAGGATTCATTCAAGACTATTTTCAGGCATTTCTCCAGAAATTCCGCCAGAAATTTGTGAAGACATTTTTCAAGGAATTTCAACAGAAATTAATTCCGGAAACCCTCCAAGAATTTCTTCAGGAATTCTTCAAAGAATTCTTCCAGGATTTCCACCAGGGATTTTTTAGGATTTTTTTTTTCAGGAATTCCCCCAGAAACTGCTTCTTAAATAACCCCAGGGTCCTTCTGGAAACCTTTAGTAATCCCTGTAGAAAGTACTCCTGGGATTTCTCTAAAAAATCGTCTGTGAATTCCTTCAGGGCTTTCCTCAGAAATTCCTCCGACAATTGTTAAGGAATTGCGCCCAAAATTCCTTCCGAAATTCCTTCAAGAACTCCTTCAGGAATTACTCCTGGAATTCCTTAATAAATTCTTCTTGGAAATCCACCAGGAAGTTCTCCAAGAATTCCTCAAGAGTGTCTGCCTCCAAGACATGCTCCAATGCTTCTGTCAAAAATTTCGCCAAGAACTCTTTCAGCAATTTCACCAGAGATTCCTTTATAAATTACTCTTGGAGTTCCTCCAGGGATTCTCCAATAAATGTTTTCAGGTATTCTTTAAGGAAATCCTTCAGAAATCCCTCCAGAAATGCCTACTGGAATCCCTCCAGGAATTCCTTCACGAATTCTTTCAGGAATTCCGTCAACACATTTTACAATAATTCTTCCAACAACCCAGAATTCCTTCCAGAATTTCCCTCCGTGAATTACTTCAGGAATATCTCCAAGACTTCTTTCAAGAATTCCACCAAGAACTCTAGGAATTTCCCCAGGAATTCCTTGGTAAATTCTTTCAGGAATTTCTTCAAGAAATTTCTGGAGAAAATGTTGTAGGAATTCCTGGGAGTACTTTCTGGAAGAATTCATGTAGTAATTTGTGAAGGAATCTCAAAAAAAAAAACCTGGGGGAATTTATAAAGGAATTACTGAAGGGTTTCCTTAAGAAATTCTTGAAGGATTTCCTTGAGGTATTCCTGGAGGTATTCCTGGAGGAATTCCTAAAATTTTTCTGGTAGGAATTCCTGAGTATTTTCCGGAACAATTCCTAGAGGAATTCCTGTAGTAATTCCAGGATGAATTCGTACAGTAAATTCTGGAGAAATTCCTGTAGGAATTCCTGAAGCAATCAATGGAATACTTGCTGGATGAATTTTTGGAATATATCCTGGAGTCTATTCTGGAGGAATTCCTGGACGGATTCTTGGAGGAATTCTTAGCAGGAGTTGATGGGATTCTTGGAGGAATTCTTAGCAGAATTCTTGGAGTAATTCCTGCAGAAATTCTGGGAAGAAGTCTCGGAGAAATTCCTGGCGAATTTCTTGAAGGAATTCTCAGAGGAATCCCTGGGTTGTCCCTGGAGTATTTGCTGGAGGAATTTCTGGAGGTTGCCTGAAGAATCTTTGAGGTATTCACGGTGGATTTTTTGGTAGATTTTTTGGATGAATTCTAGAAGGAATTGCTTGAAAAAAATCCATGGAAATATTTCTGGCAAAATTCTTGAAGGGATTCTTGGTAGAAGTCTAAGAGGGAACTCTGGTGAAATTCTTGGGGAAGGTTCAGTAGGGTTATTTGGAGGAATTTCTGCAGGGATTCTTGGAAAAATTCTAGGCAGATGTCTTGGATGTATTCCTAGATGAATTCTTGGAGAAATTTCTTAGGGAGTTCTTGGAGGACTTCCTGGTGGAATTTGAAGAAGAATTTATTACGGAATTATTGAAAGAGTTCCTAGAGGAATTCCTGGAGAAATTCCTGGAGCAATTCCTGAAGAAGTTCCTGGAGGAATTTTTGGCGCAATTCCTCAACAATTTTCGGAGGAGTTTCTGAGGAAAGCCCTGAAGGAATTCTCGGACGAATTGTTAGAGTAATCCCAGGTGCATTTTCTTAGGGAATAACTAAAGGTTTCCAGAAGGACCCTGGGGGTATTCATAATGGAATTTCTGGGGGATTTCTTGAAAAAAATCTTGAAAGAATCCCTGGAAGAATTCTTGAAAGAATTCCTGAAGAAGTTCTTGGAGGGTTTTCTGAAGAAATTTCTGTTGGAATTCCTTGAACAATTTTTTCACAAATTCCTGAAGGATTTTTTGGCGAAATGCCTGAAAAAAAATCTTGAATGAATCCCTGGAGTAATTTTTGGAAGAATTTCTGGACGCGTTCCCGCAAGTTTCTGGAGAAAGTTTTCGAATAATGTCTGGAGAAATTCGTTGAAAGTTTCTTGGGAAAAAGTCATAGAGAAATTCTTGGAGAAACTCTCGAAGGAATTCCTGGAGGCATGTTTGGAGAATTTTTGGCAGAATTCTATGAGGAATTCCTGAAGAAATTCTTGGAGGAATACCTAGAGGAATTCTTTGAGGAATTCTTGGCAGAATATTTAGAGTAATATCTGGAGAAATTCTTGAAGAAAATCCTGTTGGAATTCACGAAGGAATTATTGGAGAAATTTCTGGAAGGATTTTTGTAGGATTTTGTGGTTGAATTCTTGGAGGAACTCCTGGAAAAATTTTCGAAGAATTTCCGGAAAAAAATCCTGGAGGAATTCTTCCAGGAATTATTGGCAGAAATTCTTAGAGGAATACCTGGAAAGATTATTTAAGGAATTATTTGTGAAAGTCTTGGAGGAATTTCTGAAGGATTTTCGGGAGAAACTACGCAGATCAGGTAAAGAGATTCAAGAGTAGAGCTTGTGACGCTTGAAGGTCTCAATTTCAGAATAGTTTGGATGATCACCAAGTGAATTTTGCTTAGTTATCAAAATTGCACTCCGATGCTCTAAAAGAAGAGTAAATTATATAACGCGAGCATTCGCTATATTAAAAAAAAAAATCCTAAGATTTATATATATTGCGACCCTAGTTGCGACCCATACTTCAAAATACATTGGGTCCATTTGTATGCCAGTGGACACCCAAATAGCAACATATAGAGATACTTGTAATTTTATTAGGTGCAACAGACACAATCGTGAAAGAATTATGCCGATAGAGTGAACAGAAACCTGGAATATCTCACGAATGTACCAAAAGCATTATAGTTGTGCACTGAGGCTCCATCAGCAGTATAGACTACATTCCTCGAATATTTTTTACAAGTGAAGCATGATACAGTATGTAGATATCGTAACCCAAACTTCAAAGTGTTTTGGATGCCATTTGTATTTCAAGGAATCTCCAAATACCACAATATCGAGTTGCTCGTAGCATTACGAGGTCTAGTGAACATCAACGTGACTAAATTTCTTGAACAGAGTGAACACAAATGATGGTAGATGTTGTAGATTTTAAGAAAATGAATTCCAGAGTAGTTTGGATAACCTAGATCATCCAATTCATATACCATGCTTTAAGGCTTTCTGGCTACCGTAGACTATGTTCTGTGATAATTCATCGTGTATAAAATTTGGTATAGGATGTTGGATTTGTGACACAAACTTCGGAGAATTTTGGAGGCCTTAGAATAGTACTGGGATCAAAACTTCAACAGACTATGATTGGTAGTATGTAATACATGTCAAGGATCGGTGAAAACTATCAGTGATTAGCAAAATGATGAAATTTGAGCAAAAATATGTAGAATTTATAAAAAATACAAAAAAAGGCCACGTATTTTCGGCTACCAGCATAAGTGGGAAGGGTGCAAAGAAGGGAGGTACAATGCATTACTTAGCATTGTACTATAAAAAAAATCCAGATTGATCCACCTAGTGGTGATAGTGCCTTTCTCGTCGAAAATCTACTCATGGGCTTTACGTCGACATTAGCCGATCCTGAGAACACTTAAACGCTTAATTGTGCACAGGAATTTTAGACGCAAAAGGAGATTAGAAAAACTTGATTTAGTGTTGATGCGATCAAATTATAATTTTCCCATAACACGTTGATCCATCCTACTTTATATTAACACCGCAGGAATTTGAAATGGTGTGATTTGATTAGATTGCTTTAGTCATGATTTTGTTCTCTTGCGTATATGAAAATTTTGACCAGTTGCAAATTCATGATCTGAAATACGATGTTGAATTCGGAATTACAAGAACATGAGAGGAGCTAGACCTTTGATGTCAAAGAACGAATTGTGGAACGGAATAGGGGTCACAAATTTGCTTAGAAGAAAATTCAAATTTATTACGCATTTTTCAAAAATAATTTACAAAAACAAATAAAAAACAATACTTTTGAGCTTTCTTGCTTACGAAAACTAAGTTTTTTAACTAAACCAATAGATTCAATGATCTTTATTGGGTAGAAAATTTAATAATCTTTCGAATGAGGGTAAAAACTGTGATAAGATTGACCATTTTCAAGTTGTAGCCAGTTTAAGCATGAGCATAGATGACCGCACAATTCCTAGTTGCTACTCCGTGATTGACCAAAGCAATCGAAATTGCACAAGGAACCAATGAATAGGTTTTCAATCTATAGCCAGTTTGAGGCATGCAAGTCAAAAACATGTAGAGTTCAATTACTACGTAACGGTTGAGATTTGACCATGTGCGTAGAAATTTGTTTTCACCATTTATGATCCTCTATCACTCCTTAAAAAGTTTGCATTCACGAGCCTACCACCCTGTATAGTCTGAACCTGTTTGCTTGCTAACGTTCATAAGGTTATCAAAAAAGCCGCGCTTTGCTGTATCGCATGCATAGGTTTGGTTCAATCTTATATTTGGCCGCTTTCGGAGGGATACCCGGAACTAGTTCCGGCACTAACGGCAGTCCCTAATGTGGTCTTAGCCTACTTCCTTGATAACCAGTCATTATTTGTTGTATCGCAGTCGTTATTTGTTGTATCGCATACATGGGATTGGTTCTCTTTTAAATAAGGCCATTTCCGGTGGGACAACCGGTAACGGTTCCGGAACAAGACCGGATCAGATATGGTCTGAGACTATTTTCTTGCTAACCATTCATCAGGTTGTCGCTTTTTGATGTGTCGCATGCATGGGCTTGGGACATCCGGAACCGGTTCTGGAACACTACCGGTTCAGATATGGTCGGAGACTAGTTTCTTGCTAACGGTCCTGCAGCAGAGAATAGCGATTGTCATGAATGGATGGAGACGTTTGACTTTTGAAGACCTGGTGAGACCGGCCCTGAATGGTATGGGAAGAAGACAACGAGTGGAGATTTTAAAACTGCTCGTAAATTACATCTGCTTCGTTAATGATTGTAACGCTAGAATTGATGTTAATGCTCTGAATTTCTACCTAGATTTAGATTTTTAAATTCAAAACTGTAAAATATGAACTGACAAATAAAACTTCACTTTAAACCAAAAAAAAAAACTTTTCATTAGGTTATAAAAAAAGCCGCAATTTAATGTGTCGAATGCATGGGTTTGGTTCACATTTATAATTGGCCATTTCCGTCGAGACACCCGGAACTGGTTCCGGAATACAGCCGGCAGTCCCCAATGTGGTCTGAGCCTACTTTCTGATTGACCGGCCATCAGGTTATTGTAAAAGCCGTGATTTGATGTGTCGCATGCTTGGGTTTGGTTTACTTTTATATTTGGCCACTTCCGTCGTGACCCCCGCCGGAACCGGATCCGGAACACTACAGATATGGTCAGACACTATTTTTCTGCTAACTGTTCATCAGGTTACCGAAAACGCCGTTGCTTGATGTGTCGCATGAATAGGTTATGTTCAATTTTATATTTGGCCACTTCCGGCGGGACACCCAGAGCCGGTTCCGGAGCACTACCGATTCAGATATGGTCTGAGACTATTTTTCTGCTTACCGTTCATCAGACAATCGAAAATGCCGTGGTTTGATGGGTCGCATGCATGGGGTTGTTGCATTTTCATGTCTGGCCCCTTCCAGGGGTACCGGTCCGGAACACCTAAATGGCCATAACTCCGGAACGGCTGCACCGATCCGAACCATTTTCAATAGGAAACAATGGGACCAGATTCCGCGTCGAATGAACCATCGGTCATTAAAATCGGTTGAGGTTTACTGCCAAAAAGTGATGTGAGTTTATTTTGTACACTCATTGCACAATTATGGGTCACACACAATTATTAGTCACTTTCCACTTTAATAGATAAATACTAATTAATTGCAAGCTTTTGTTAGCTATTATTATTTTTCGCACATAAGTTGATTTGTTTTGTGTCACTATACGTATCGCACACGGGCTTATACATCAAAAAATACATATTTTCAATATTTTTTTGTTCGGCGCAAAATTAGCTGTCAAAGTAACGCTTCGATTGTGAATATCGGACAGTGCGTGCGCTGCTTTCGTAAGCTCTGTAAAAGCGAGCTTCAGTGATTTTCATGTGCGAAATGGTATCGTCACCAGAACAAAGGTATAATTAACGTTCTAAATGTAGAAATTCATGTGACTGCAGCCAATTAAAGCTTATTTCTGGCAAAATTTAAGTGACTCATTATTGTGCCAAGGAACACCGAAAATCACACAATTATGGGTCACTTTTTGTGCATCACAATATTGACAGTTCTGCGTACACGGGCATTGCATACTTTTAGGCGTTTATCGGTGGTTGTGTTGGAGATTTTGACCCAATTTTGAAAAATTGATTCCAAATCGTGAAAACACGCTTCGTTAAGAGATTTGAGACCAGTTTTAGATTCTACTATAGTTGATCTATCGAGAATAAGTGATCATTCATTGAAAAAATAGACAAAACATTATGTTTGAGCCGATTTTTCTTAAGTGACCCATAATAGGCAACAAATTGACCCATAATTGTTACACAGCCAATTTTGACCCATTATTGTGGTTTTCATTATTCACCAACATTTTAGTAATTTTCACCGCCTAAAGTGAATTTTACAAGCAGATTTTTATTTAAAACAATAAAAAGGGGTTTCAATGATGAGAATATAAAATAAAAATAATGAAAGTGTTATTTTTGTATGAAAAACGATTCATATTATGAAATGGTTGTTCCTTGAGTGACCCATAATTGTGCAATGAGTGTACACACACATACACACACACATACATACATACACACACACAGACATCACCTCAATTCGTCGAGCTGAGTCGATTGGTATATGTGACTCGACTCTCCGGGCCTTCTATCAAAAAATCATTTTTGGAGTGAACATATAGCCTTTCCAGTACACTTAGTGTACGAGAAAGGCAAAAAATCTATGCCAAATGGCTAAAAAATACATGACCCTTTCAGAACATACCGTCAGCGAAAAGCATAAAACAAGATGCGGAATATGAGATGGTGATCGTCATCAAGACCTTTGCCTCCGGGTGACCGCGTGGTATTTATTGGTCGTAGTTTTCGATCGGCCTGCGTGTGACACTCTGTCCTTTACTCCACCTGTGCAGTAGTGGACGGGCTCATTTACTCCGTCCGGGGTGTGAATTTACCCTGTGGCATAATTTATTTCGTTATAATGTGACATTTTAATGAGTTTTATCTCTGCGATCATATTTATTATAATTGAGTCCGGTTTGGGATCGGTTCCGCGGGATGCTGCGAAGCATAAAGTAAAGAAAGACAGCGAATCGAATCGATTAGTTTTGAATTACAATATTCTTGCGATGATACTTGAATTTGCTGTCTTCATTAATGGGTGACAGCCTTTTGAAACGCACCCTGAATGAAAACATTATTGACCTTCTTCATCTTTGGAAATTGATGGCTTTGAGTCCGAAGAGTTTCACACATGTACTCCACCACGTCTTGTTGCTAGGTCAAGATAAATCGCTTCTTGGGTATAATCTTTTGTCAATGTACTCACAAATGATGCATAGTCCCGGCCGATCTATTTGCTTGCAAAACACCATAAACGATTTATTAGCTATATTGCCATCATCATCCAGCTTAGATACGCAAACACTTTGTCGAAACGACGCAGCAGCAGAATTAATAGGGAAACATTTGTTCTCCAGAGAATCTGAAACAGTTTTCGCCATCGTCATCCTCGCGTGGCCGTCTCTTCTTGATTCAGAAAGCATGGGTTTATTGTGAGATCATCCCATAAATTATTTACATCACATTTGCGTTGAGTAGTGTAGCACCCTCAGTAGTGGGCACTTCCAGGGCGCATAACATATTTCGAGCTTTCCTCCTTTGGAGAAGGGTATTAGTCCAACGTCGTGTTGAATTATGACTAACAGCAGGAGGGTTCTTGAACTTACAGCAAGCAAAACAGGCAAACAACTATGACCGGCCAAATGCCCAGCTTTGAATATTTAATTAATCCGATTAATGGGACTAGTAGCAGCGGACCTTCACCCGTAACGAACGGAGGCGTTCAATTATTCTGTCAATCAAGCTTTCCGCGATAAAGGGAGGAATAAATTGTTTTCCAACAACTATCCAGTGTGCCATTCTCCCCTGGACTTTGTCGATGTCACAGTTCTAACAACCGTTTCAAGAACACTATTATCTCCCGATTAATCTGTGCGGGCGGGTGCTCGGGCGAGAGCTTTCAACTGCCAAGCCGGAACCGTTTGCGGCTGGGAGAAATAAAATCCAGCACCGGACAAAGTTTGTGCGGGACAAACCCAGGAAAAAGTTTTGCGCTTTCAACAACCAAACAAAACTGTCGGAGGAAATTTACGACACGTTGCGAATTAATGTGCCAGGGAACTTCTTGGCTGAGCGATAATTAATGTTCTTTTAAAGCGAGTGAGGAACCAGAAGAAAGTTCTAATTGTTTTGAAATGGGCCAGTTATTGCATCTATGTATTTCATTGCTCTACAAACAAATAGAGAAATAATGTAACAGTCCAGATGCTAACTGTTTTGCTTCTCAAAACGAAAGAATAACCACTTCTTAAGAATATATTAGCTCATCATAACTCAAGGAATTTTTCAAGGAATTTCTGGAGGATTGTTTTAGGAATCCCCAAAGGAATTAAAAAAAATCTATGAGAAAAAAAAAATAAAATGAATCCCTGCTGAAACTCTCCATAAAAATCCTTAGAATACTAATAGAGTCTCTGTTGTTTTTTCTGAAGGTATCTGGAAATTTATGGAGAAATTGCAGAAACAATTCCTAGTGGAATTTCCATATGCATTTCTGAAGGAATCTCTTCATGAATCAAGTCGAGTTCCAATAGAAATCACTGATTTTTTTAATACATATTGGAATACCTAAATCAATTCACGAGGAAATTTCTGTACGAACTTCTGCAAGTCCTGGAGGAACTCATGCATGGACTTCTGGAAGAAATCGTACAAGGATCTTGTAACGGTTCAGATTTAGGTTGGATTCGACTTTGGTTTTTACCTCAACTGACTTCACTTAAGCGCCAAGCAGACGATCAATCGTGTGCTTGTGAAGCAGCAATATCCAATGCCCAGCGAGACTCAGGGCGAGTCCATCAAACACGTGAAAACTGAATTCGAACCGACCTATCTCACCACAACCCGACCCCACGAAAGGCAAAAATCAAAATTAGAGAAACGAACTGAATTTCATCAAAAGTCTTTCGTCATCTAAGGTAAACTCGCAAACATTCAAATTTTACAGTGTATTGAACCCTTGTTCCTATCCTCCTAAATTCCAATAGGAATTCTCATGCGCACGGCCGTGCTATTACTTGGTCCCTTATGTGTTCGTAGGTAGTCACATACAAATACGCTCAGTTCACTACTAGGCTCTTAAGCTAATCTGACCTTGATATATCGGTTGACTCGAGCTCAGGCGACGTCCAACGGTGGTGGTGATGGTGATGGAGACGCAGGGTCGATGGTGAGGCAGCGGAGCGCTGCAGTATTGGTAGAGTGCTGTCGGACACGATGCTGGCAGTGGTGCGTGTCCTGGCTTTTGGAGTCTATGCCGACACACGCATGCAAGTTCGATTGGACTACGAACCGCCAACTGTCTCGAGGCTATGTGTGTGAATGCCGCTGGTGATTGGCTTCCAGACGGTTATTCTCGGGAGTCGTGGAGATCTCCCAGGCCCGTAGGTGCGACGGTGGGTCACTGGCCGGACAACGAGGCCTATAGCCTACAAGCCGCCAAGCTTCTGGATCCACCCAGAAGATTCGTAGTGGTCGAATCTCCCTACAACCTACCTCCGGTTCTAGAACCCGGCAGGAACACCTTCGCGTGAAGGATGGGGTTCCTTCACGAGAAAAAGAAGAAAGCACATACACGAAAAGATTAGCACCCATCATCTACATCGACAGCACAAATTATCCACTGAGCATACAATAGTACAAACAATTACCTGAGCCTCGAGCAGCCGATTCAAGGGATTTTAGCTGGAATGATGACGTCAGCAACTATCTTAAAGATCTACAAAGTACACATATCACATTAAAGACTCTACAGCATCATGATGGCGGTTGTGATGCACTTACAGTGGAAATCTACGATTTCTTGCACTTGGGCCTATATTAGCTTCCACAATTTTTTTAAGATTCCGATTTCTAAAATAATTTAGGATATTACAATATTTTCAACAGAATCACTACTGACCCTTTTTTAACTCACAGAACGTTTTCAAACGGCTAACAGTCACTTCAACTTTTTCAAAAAAACTTCCACTGAACAATTTTGGACCACGTCCGCTTTGTATCACCGTTTGATTCGGAAAGACTCTTGATAAGATTTTTTTGTCCTTTGGATAATAGATTATTACATAATAGATGATTATACACAATGCATAATCCGTTAAAATAACTCATCAGTCTGAAGAACTGAATCTAAGAAATTGAGTGAGTTCATAGCTGCTTTGAGATAGGAGATGGGTGGTTTCAATATCGACCACCGAGCGGCGCTATCGTCGTATAAAATATGGCTTGAATATGTCTGCTTCGTTTAGGGTACGATTTAGATCTGACTTTTCATGGCGAAAAGATAATCAATCGAGATTATTGAAACGAGCAATTAATTGTAATATTGTAACCACGTTACATTACACCCATTCTCACCAAAAAAAATATTTTTACTTGCTAAAAATATTTTTTTTAAGAATTGGGTTGGTCGGTCTACTAGAGGTTCTAAAATTTTTTTTTTTAACGTTTGAACAAATTAACAGAGATATAGGTTTACATGTTGTTATTTAGCTAAAGCATGAATCTACTAGGCAAAACCTAAATCTTACCTGGTTATTTACATATTCCCGATGCAGCTTCCAAAATTTTGCATGCTATTTTTTTTTTATTCCGACGATGTTTCTTCAACTATGTACACATATTCTTCTTTTCTCCAGCCTTTTCTTTTTCTACTATTTACAGGTATTTAATTACATGTACTCACTTTATACACTACTTTAGATTCTATTTGCATGCACTTCAAATTACTTAACTCATCAGAATTTTTGATTATTCACAGAACTCGTTTAGGCTTATTCTTTTCTTCGTAATCTTCTCATTTTTCTTACGAATCACCACTCACAATATCCCCAAAAATTTATACCCCTATTCATTACAATGGCCTCCGAGGGCCTTCTCAGATTGCTCTCCGAGACAAAGGCACTGAACTCAGCACTGATCCGAATTATGAAGGACCATGCCTTCCACGTCGAGTGACGACTCGACTTATCTCCGCGACGCACAAAACCCAACTGAAGCCATAGGCTTCCAATTTCAGATAACGATCCGAACTAAATCAATACTTCTACAACTCTTCTCAGTTCCCGTACCTAAGTACTCCCTCACATTTACATATACCTACAACCCCATGGTGATTCGATATTCTGTTCGCGACGGTTCGAGCTCTCCTGTCAGACTTACTACTACTTCCGAATATCCAAGATATCTCATCCGACCTAATGCTGTCAGTTAGTCTTTCGTCGCGAATCTTAATTGCCGGTCGATATTCCTCGCGAAAACCATTAATTCGAGTGCTAAGTGAAATTTGAAACTATTGTCACTAGAAGTGGGCAGAGAAAATTATAATATTGAGTGAAGTGAAAAAAAAAACTAGAGGTAATTACAGAATTTAAATTGTGAACGTCTTGTTATCGCTGTATTATGGATTGCTATGCTATAGTAATGTTTCTTTTTTAATTCTATTTTGATGTTTTTGTGTTTGGGGCTGATGTGAATTTAATCGACGGAGTTTCAACATTGTGTTAAACATTGAAACGAATAACAATTGGAAATAGTTTGTGAAATATACAAAAAAAAAATCTACGCAAATATTACTCAAAAGTGAATATACAAAAACCCAAGGTCACCAACGATGAAGCTATATACAAGTTATTTACTACCTAATATAAATCAAAAGTGGTATTTATCAATGTATAAGTGGTTGATCAATCCGTGTATTGCTTTAGGATGGAATGCAATATGTACAGTGCTTGAAATTTATCATGAAAAAAATTGGAAGTTGCTCACAGTAGTAGTGAATTCTCGAAAATTATCAACAACGGAGGAAACATCTTGCTAACTTCTCGACGTTGGCTATGTGTGACCTCCAAGAGTGTTTTATTGTAGTGGTTTATGTACCTAAGGTACCGTCATAGCTAGTTCATCTATATTCTCGATCGGGATCATGTGTTGGTTGCTAGATTTTCTCGACAACGGAGGCAACAGCGGACTGACTTCTCGACGTTGGAGTTCTGTATGTATGCCTCACTGAGTGTTTTCATTACATTTCTTTTGGTTTATGTGCACTCCCTAGACGAAGTACACCGACATAGCTGGATTATTACTACTCTTATTTCTTCTGTATGTCAGCTGATCGGAATACCCCTAATCTATTACCTGACATGTCTTGCAATTCATAGCAATGAGATCCGAGTTTTGCTACAATCTTTGCTGGGGAGTATGTATCAGCTAGCTTAGCGTTGAAATTTTTAGCCTTGTTCGATAAGAAAAAGTTCTTTTTAAGTACAACCTCACCAATTTTGAAGTCCGAGCTAGCCGCTCTAGCCCGAAGATTATAATACTTGCTATATTTTTCATAGGCCTTTTTTAAGTTACGCCTGACTTGATCGTAAACCTGCTTCATTTCCTCATTTAGAGCTTTAGTATCGTAGTCCAGCTCATCCGTTGTTTCACGAATCCTATGGTATTCGTCACCTGAGCCAACATAGTTTCTCCCGTGGTTAATGAAGTAAGGGGTGAACTCCGTCGATTCATGAACGGCCGTTCGTATGGCCATGGCTACCTCTTGCAACCTACTGTCCCAATGTTTTTGGTCTCCCCCTTTCAAGTAAGAGCGGATGGCGGCTACAATTACCCGATTTACTCTCTCTGTGGGGTTATTTGCTGGATGATAGCTTGCGTTCTTCCAATGGCTGATTTTATATTTTGACGTTAGTGCTTCGAACAGCAAGGACTTAAATTGAGGTCCATTATCTGAGATTAAGATCTCAGGTACGCCAAAAAGTAGGAATACCATAGACTCCAGGAATTTTACTAGTATGTCGGTCTTTGCTTCTCGCATGGGTTGTATCATTACAAACTTCGAAAAGTGATCAGTTACCACAAGCAGAGTCGTATTACCGGGCTTAGATCTAGGAAATGGACCCACAAAGTCAACTGAAATAACTTGCCAGGGCATACTTGCGAGTTTTGGCCGTCCCATTGGTGGGATTTTGGCACTGTTAGGGAACTTTGAGGTTTTGCATATATCGCAACCTCGGCAATATCGCTTTACGTCCGTACTCATGCCAGGCCAATAGTATTTTTCTTGGACTTTCCGTAGGGTTTTATAGTATCCAAAGTGTGCTATCCCATGTTCGGCCTCTAAGATTTTTATTCGGTCAGCCTTGGATGGTATGAGTTTCCACTCGTATCGCTGGTCTTCGGCCCGTCCAGTAGGAATGTATTTGTAAATCTTGTCGTTTACGATCTTGAAGTCCTTATACTTATCCGACTCCGATTCGATATTGCTCTTCAACCTTTGCTGATCTAGGTCAACTGCGAGCACATCGACCTCAACTGCCCTTGAAAGAGCGTCCGCAATGATGTTTAACTTCCCTTTACGATACTCCAAGGTGAAATCATGTTGTTGCAACTTCAACGCCCATCTGGCCAGTCTAGCGGAATTGCCTTCAACGCTGACCTGGTTTAGCCATCTAAGTGACTGCGCATCGGTGACAACTCTGAAGCGGGTACCCTCGACAAAATGGCGAAATTTTTCAACAGCAAGTATGACTGCGAGACACTCCCGCTCTGTAGCAGAATACTTCATCTGCGTGGCGAAAAACTTACGGGAAAAGAATGCTATCGGGCGACGGACTCCTTCTTGGTATTGAACCAGGACTGCTCCTGCAGCGACGGCTGACGCATCGGATTCTATCACGAACTGCTGGCTAAAATCTGGATTAGCAAGCACTGGTGGCGACGTAAGTATACCCTTCACGTTGATTAAAGCCTGATCGGCTTCTTCCGTCCAGATAAGCTTGTTCTTACTTTTCTTAAGCAAGTTGGTTATTGGAGCGAGGATAGTAGAGTAATTTGGGATGAACTGCTTGTAAAATCCGACCATTCCTAGCAGTCTTCGGACTTCTTTTAACGTTTTAGGGGTTGGATAGTTTAGGATGGGGTCCAGTTTCCCACTATCAATAGAAAGTCCTTCTTCTGACAATATGTATCCTAGATATGAAATTCTTTTCTGGCAAAATCTGGATTTTTCCACACTAATTGATAAATTAGCAGATCTCAACCTCTCCGCAATTGTCCGTAGTAGTTTAAAGTGTTGTTTAAGAGTTTGAGACGTGACGACAATGTCATCCAAATAAACAAATACTTGTGGTTCTAAATCGAACCCCAAGACTCGATTCATCAGCTTGGTTTGGGTTACCGGGGCTCCTGTTAGACCAAATGGCATTACCTTGAACCTATAGAGCGATTTTCCGGCACGGAACGAGGTGAAGTCTCGACTTTCTTGAGCAAGCGGTATTTGCCAATACGCTTTTGACAGGTCGATTATTGAAAAGTATTTGGCCTTTTCAATTCGACCCAAAATGACCTGCATATCGGGAAACGGATAGGCTTCCTTCTTCGTCACTTCGTTTATCCGTCGACAATCGAGACAAAGTCGCCATTCGCCCGAAGATTTCTTTACAGGAAGTAGTGGATTGCACCAATCCGACGTTGACTCCTCAATCACATCCAGTTCTTTCATCCGGTTGATTTCCCTCTCCATCTCCTTTTCAATCGCTGGTGACCATCGATATCGTGGAGGTTTTTTCGGTTTTTCCCCTTCCAAAATCTCGATTTTGTGTTGGAGTACCGATGTTCGCCCGAGTTTCCCATCTCCTTTGAGGTACGTAACAATCTCCAACAGCTCCTTCCTCTCGCTCTCGGTAAGCTCGTGTTCAGTAGAAATACCCGTTAAGTCTGTATTTTCCGGAACTTCAACTGCAGGTAAATCTAGACTATTATCTTCCTGAGCAGTGGTCGGATGGATAACGTCCGTAATTCTCTCAAACACGACATTAATCTCCTCTCCTTCTTCAGCGAAATATCGATCAACACAATTAAGATCTACGAGTTCAGTTCCTACGGAGTTAGTCTCTAGCCGCGTGAGATTCCCATTTTCTTCCACCGCAGGTGTAATTCTGAAAGTTTTCCAAAAATCATTTCCCAGTATCAGTCTTTTCGCTAAATTTGGAACAAACAGGGTCGGAATCACCTTAGTCACTCCCTTAAAAGTGAACGGGATATGAACAAGACTTACGCATTCGTGCGGTGTTCCATCCGCAGTCCGAATCTGAATATTTGATGGTGATTTCAAGAAATTATGTTTGTCCAACAGCTTCTGATCACTCAGAATGCTGGCAGCTGCCCCAGAGTCCAGAAGTCCTTTAACTTCAGTTCCCAAAATGTTCACCGTTAGATATGGACAACGGTTTTCTTTGATGTTTATGGTCATAATCGACGGAAATTTGTCATAAACAAGTGGTGTGGGAGTCGAATTTACATTTGCAGAAGGGTCACTCCCTAATTCCCTTCCATCCGCTCGTTTTTTGCTTCAGTTTGTTGATGCCGATGATTGCCTGGGCAATTCATCACGACGACGTCTGGTTGGCCGCAAATATGGCAAAATAGTCGCTTATTCTTCGGGCAATCTCTCCAGTAGTGTCCAAACTGACGACAATTCCAACAAAGAATAGTATTCTGAGGAGCGTTGGTCTGTTCCGGGTTGGTCTCTCCTCGCTCGTCTGGTACCTTTGAATTACGTGGTCTATTTCTGGTAATTACGTTGATTTCCGGGTCTTCTTCCTCGAGATCTTCACCGTAGTTCTGTCCATCGATACAATGGACATTGAACGGTCGACTGCGCTGCGCATACGAGCGGTAGACGGACTTATCTAACTCGTAGCAAAGATTACACAGCGTTTCTATGTCCATAGCTTCTGTATCAATAAACGCTAAATGAGGGCGATACCAATCCCGCATGTTATCCAGCATAATGCTCTTCTTGGTTCTTTCAGACATAGGCTTTGACAGTTGTTGACAAAGTCGTTCGATTTCTCCCATGTATGTGACAAATGTTTCATTGGGCATTTGTTTCCTATCTCGAATTTCCCTTTCTATAACCTTATCCTTGTTGGGAACTTCGAATCGCAAACGTAAGTAATATTTCAACATCTGCCAATTAGAAAATTTATGGCTGAACGTGTAGTACCAAATCTCCGCTGGAGATTCAGGACGAAACAGAAAGTTTGCCTTACTCAATAGTTCCGTTTCCGAAACCTGATTGTTTCGCGCCAAAACATCGACTCGTTTCAAGAATTCTTCAACCGACATTCCCTTTGATTCTCCGCTAAACCTTATCGGCCATTTATTAATCGGTACTTTGTTTGTCCTGTCATAATTCGATTGTTCAATCGAACGCACAGGAATAGGAAAATCGTTCCGATTATTGTCAGCTACCGACGGCGGTCGCTGTTCTACTCGATTATTAATCTGAATAGGTGTTGAAGTTCGGTTTTCAATCCGATGACCAAGTCCATGATGTTGAGTCGGCTGGTAAGGATCTCCTCCAGGATGTTGATGTCTTCGTCCCGGATATTCGTAGTTCGTCGTAGCGTACATTTCCTGGTTACTGTTCCTTCCAATCGTCGTATTTTCGACGAGAGGAGGTTCGGCTCTTCTCTGCGTTCCTTGGGCGATACGGCCCAACATACTCTCTAATAATGGACCAATCACATCTTCCACTATGCGACTGACCTCGGCTCGAAGACTGGTGGTATCCCCAAGACTTGGCGTCGCAGGACTCTGTGTACCGACTGGAGCTTGATGTTGGGGTGGACGATGTGACAGCGGCGGAGGTGGTGTGGGTGGAGAAAGTGGTGTTGGTAGCTGAGATGACGACGATGGAAGTGTTGACGGAGGCGGTACTAATGGTGGTGGTAGATTCGCAGGTGGAGGTGGTAAGGTAGTCATGAGCGCTGGGAGTAAGGTCGATGTCGGAGGTAATGTGTGAGTACCTTGAAACAAGTGATTGAACGATTCACTTGACCGGACCAATTGATTCATGGTTGGATTACTGGTAATGTTTGATTTCGGAATAGCGTCTGACATG
Source organism: Aedes albopictus (assembly GCF_035046485.1). Classification (NCBI taxonomy): domain Eukaryota; kingdom Metazoa; phylum Arthropoda; class Insecta; order Diptera; family Culicidae; genus Aedes; species Aedes albopictus. The sequence continues at coordinate 329,437,025 of NC_085138.1, forward strand.
AAACCTACTCGTGGGCGTCTCATTCCACTAGTAGAATCTCTTGGAACTCCTGCCATGTTTTCTCTCAAAATTTCCAACGAAGCCGCTCCATCTTCCTCAGGCCTCGGGGGTGGGAATTCCAACGCCGGGTTCCTTGGAATTGCTCCAGTGCTTCGTGGTTGCATTACTCGTTCGTTGGACGTAGTAGCTGTAATGGAAGTTCTATCATCCGGGCTACCGAACGTCTCAAAAAGAAATTCAATCTCCTCAAGCAGATCTCGCTTCAAGTCATTTTGCCTATCGTTGTTCGCATTCAAACGATTTACTCTCAAACGAATATGGCGCAAACGAGAAATCAATACTTGCTTCCCCCCTTGAACTTCTAACTCTTGTCGTATCATGACCAATTTTACTTGGATGACCGAAAGTTCATCCTCGATCGTCTTGTTGGTTTTTATAGGTTTCGACCCACGCAATTCTTCCAATTGCACTTTTCGCAACTCCCCTCTTTGCTCTTCAAGTGGGGCATGCGTCATGTTAATATTTCTAATTTCCAGTTCATATTGCACTTCATCCGGTAACAGATCATTCGGATTGATGTACGATCCCAAACCAACTTGATTGAGTGAGTAAGCCATGCTCAATCTAGTAACAATGCTTCAACCGAATTCAATAATCAATTCACTCAATAATAATAAAAAATCAGAATGCCTTATAATCTAGAAAATTCAATAATAATTCACTATTAATCAATCCAATTCCCGAAACAGTAATAATTCAAAATACTTTACAATCTAGATAAAAAAAAACGAAAGAAAGAAAGAGAATGCAACTTCAAAATATAACCGACGAACTATCAACTGATTTTATTCTTCTTTTAGGTCTGACGGATTACCCGACTTCACGAATATTCGCCCGATTATCCGACGAACGATGTAAATATCTACAATACCGACGATTTCTAAGCGTATCCCAATTCAATTCATGTGAGTACTAATCTACAAACGAGTTCCTAGAATAAGCCAAATCCTTCGCATGCACCGTCAAAGAAAAAAAAAAAAACTTCAAACTCAATTTAAAAAAAACCTATAATTTGTTCGCACGCCCTAAATTTTCAAAAGGCCCCACGTTGGGCGCCAGAATGTAACGGTTCAGATTTAGGTTGGATTCGACTTTGGTTTTTACCTCAACTGACTTCACTTAAGCGCCAAGCAGACGATCAATCGTGTGCTTGTGAAGCAGCAATATCCAATGCCCAGCGAGACTCAGGGCGAGTCCATCAAACACGTGAAAACTGAATTCGAACCGACCTATCTCACCACAACCCGACCCCACGAAAGGCAAAAATCAAAATTAGAGAAACGAACTGAATTTCATCAAAAGTCTTTCGTCATCTAAGGTAAACTCGCAAACATTCAAATTTTACAGTGTATTGAACCCTTGTTCCTATCCTCCTAAATTCCAATAGGAATTCTCATGCGCACGGCCGTGCTATTACTTGGTCCCTTATGTGTTCGTAGGTAGTCACATACAAATACGCTCAGTTCACTACTAGGCTCTTAAGCTAATCTGACCTTGATATATCGGTTGACTCGAGCTCAGGCGACGTCCAACGGTGGTGGTGATGGTGATGGAGACGCAGGGTCGATGGTGAGGCAGCGGAGCGCTGCAGTATTGGTAGAGTGCTGTCGGACACGATGCTGGCAGTGGTGCGTGTCCTGGCTTTTGGAGTCTATGCCGACACACGCATGCAAGTTCGATTGGACTACGAACCGCCAACTGTCTCGAGGCTATGTGTGTGAATGCCGCTGGTGATTGGCTTCCAGACGGTTATTCTCGGGAGTCGTGGAGATCTCCCAGGCCCGTAGGTGCGACGGTGGGTCACTGGCCGGACAACGAGGCCTATAGCCTACAAGCCGCCAAGCTTCTGGATCCACCCAGAAGATTCGTAGTGGTCGAATCTCCCTACAACCTACCTCCGGTTCTAGAACCCGGCAGGAACACCTTCGCGTGAAGGATGGGGTTCCTTCACGAGAAAAAGAAGAAAGCACATACACGAAAAGATTAGCACCCATCATCTACATCGACAGCACAAATTATCCACTGAGCATACAATAGTACAAACAATTACCTGAGCCTCGAGCAGCCGATTCAAGGGATTTTAGCTGGAATGATGACGTCAGCAACTATCTTAAAGATCTACAAAGTACACATATCACATTAAAGACTCTACAGCATCATGATGGCGGTTGTGATGCACTTACAGTGGAAATCTACGATTTCTTGCACTTGGGCCTATATTAGCTTCCACAATTTTTTTAAGATTCCGATTTCTAAAATAATTTAGGATATTACAATATTTTCAACAGAATCACTACTGACCCTTTTTTAACTCACAGAACGTTTTCAAACGGCTAACAGTCACTTCAACTTTTTCAAAAAAACTTCCACTGAACAATTTTGGACCACGTCCGCTTTGTATCACCGTTTGATTCGGAAAGACTCTTGATAAGATTTTTTTGTCCTTTGGATAATAGATTATTACATAATAGATGATTATACACAATGCATAATCCGTTAAAATAACTCATCAGTCTGAAGAACTGAATCTAAGAAATTGAGTGAGTTCATAGCTGCTTTGAGATAGGAGATGGGTGGTTTCAATATCGACCACCGAGCGGCGCTATCGTCGTATAAAATATGGCTTGAATATGTCTGCTTCGTTTAGGGTACGATTTAGATCTGACTTTTCATGGCGAAAAGATAATCAATCGAGATTATTGAAACGAGCAATTAATTGTAATATTGTAACCACGTTACAATCTCTGCAGGACTCTCTGAAAAAAAAAGTCTTTGAGACATTTCTTGGGAAATTTTCAATGAAATCTAACATGGAGAAATTCTTCGTGATGAGTTTATTATCTGTATGAACTTATAAAGGACTCCGGAGTAAATATTGCAGCATAATCGATCGCGTTCGTCATTTTCCCGCGCGAAACCACTAGGCACGTCTATTCGCCCTGCGTGTTAATATAGCGCTGTCATAGATCTGATATTGTACGGATGAAAGCCTTTTTCAACCAAAAGAGGGAAATGCAGTGCTTATTGTTATTCAGCCATTCCTTAGAAAAACGATATAGTGCATCTTCGATTGTCGTGAAACTTGGTGGGCTTGTAGTTCTTCGGAAATAATTAGACCCGTATTTTTTTATTTCGTCATTAGGGTGACCAATTTTCATATAGGGTCCAAAAAATCAAGGTTTTCCAAACTGAAAATTTTCAAAAAATCGTTACTTTTGAACCAGTTGACCGATTTTAAACTTCTTTTTTTGTTTGAAAGCTATTGAATTGTAGTTTGCAGGATAAATACGTTAAAGGGGCTAAAATGTAAAGAGTACTATAAAATATGCAAATATGTTAGTCTTTTCACGTTTTCATGGTTTTGAGACCAAAGAGGTACCCTGGTTTTATATTTTTATCAAAAAATTCAGGAAATTTGGCGTAACATATCAAAAAATCAGAGATGTTTGTTTTTTAGTTTTTGAGATATGATTTTTGAAAATAAAAGGTCAAATTTTCCCATACAAGACACTTTTTTAGATTTGATTATATTTTGATTCCTTATAATATTATGGATACCAAAACCACCAGGAATCACTTTAAAAAGCAATACTATGCATAGTTTTATGAGAATTTGCAATTTCAAGCAATTTTAGAGTAGCTAGTACTAAAATATATGACTCTCTATTAGCGTGGCTCAAAATACCACATGTCAAAATTTTCGATGGGCCCCCTTCTCATTTCGTTCTATATGACGCCACGATGCTCGGTCAAATTTTCAGCTAAATCCGTTAACATTAGGGTGGTGCTACTCTCGTTTGAAGTTTGTATGGGAGTTTATATGGGAAAACATCGTTTTTAGCATTTTTCTCATGAACGGCACTATTTTTACTTAAAACACATAACCGATAAAATAGAACTATAGTCTTACATGTGCCGAAAAACTTTGTTGAAGACCGCAAAGTCATCCGAAGCTTGTAAGAAAAGATATTACATGCAGACCATTTGGTGGTGCTTAACATTTAACATGTCAAGGAATAACAATAGCAATAAAATCTCATTGAATGGGCCCGTACTGTCTAGGCTACAGCTTTTTTCGCAAGTGTCTGATTACATTGCGGTCTCCGACAAAGTTTTTTGGCATATCTCAGGCTATATTTCTATAGGATCTATTACGTGTTTTAAGGAAAATCAGAACCCCTCACAAGAAAATTGCAAAAAACGATGTTTTCCCATATAAACCGCCATACAAACTTCAAACGAGTTTAGCACCGCCCTAATGTTAGCGGATTTAGCTGAAAATTGGACCAGAGCATCGTGGCGTCATATAGAACGAAATGAGAAGGGGGGCCATCGAACTTTTTGCCATGTGGTTTTGCCATACAAGCTTGAGCCACCCTAATCTCTTTATTGAAAAAATTATATCTCAAAAACAAAACAACAAACATTTCTGATTTTTCTATGTGTTACGCCAAATTTCCTGAATTTTCTGATAAAAATATAAAACCAGGGTACCTCTTTGGTCCCGAGACCATGAAAACGTGAAAAAACTAATATATTTGCATATGTTATAGTGCTCTTTTCATTTTAGCCCCTTTAACGTATTTTTCCTGCAAACTACAATTCAATAGCTTTCAAACAAAAAAAGAAGTTTAAAATCGGTCAAATGGTTCAAAAGTTACGATTTTTTTTGAAAATTTTTAGTTTTGAAAAACCTTGATTTTTTGGACCCTATATGAAAACTGGTCACCCTAATGACGAAATAAAAAAATACGCGTCTAATTATTTCCGAAGAACTACAAGCCCATCGTTTTTCTATGGAATGGCTGTATTGGGAAATCTTTGCACGAATTTCTGCAAAAAATCCAGGAGCTTGAACCATTGTATGAAATCATGAAAGGATCTCTGGAGGAATCTCTGGAGAAATTCTTGGAGAAATTCCTGAAGAGGTTCCTGGAGGAATTCATTTGTATGAAGGAGTCCTAGAAGAATTCCAATGAAACCGCTAAAGAAATTTAAAAAAAAAACATCTTTGGAGTACCAGATTCAAGAGCATTTTTAGAACGAATCATTGGAGAAATTTTGTAGGGAATCCCCAAAGACTTTCTTAAGAAATCATTGGCGTAATTTGTGAGAAATATCTTAAAGAAGCTCACGAAATTTTCTAATGTAACCACTGGAGGAACTTCTAAAAAATCCTTGAAAAAATTGATGAAGAATTTCTGAAGGATCTTTTAAAAAAAACCTATGTAAGAAATTTATGGAAGATTATCAAAAAAAATCCATCGAGCAGTTTTAGAATTAATTCCAGAAGCAATTCTTGTAGATTTTCTAAAAGAATCTCTGAAAGAATAAGTGTTGAAAACTTTGTAAAAATGTCTAAAGGAGTTCGTCATTTCAGATTATTTGAAAGGATTGCTATGGGAAATGCGAGAGACTCACCTTCCGGTGAGTCTAAGAAGGAATTTCAAAGTAAGTCATTCAATTCGGAATTTCAAATCATTCAATTCGGTTCACTGGTTTCCGAGATGTGGCAGCTCAAAAATGACTTGTCTGAAAAATAGTGTTTTACCCGAACGGTTCTAACTTCTCGAAAAGTTATTCAATTGAGCCCAAATTTGTACCAATGATGCACATATAACAGGTTGATAAACAGTCAAAATTAGAGATTTTTTGATGCACTCTATGAAAAGTTACAGCATGTTGAATTTTTTTGTGGGAGAAAAAAAGTTGCCTATCCCAAACATTTTGGCCTACAGGGGTGGCCGGGGACTAGCAGGAATCTTTAGTGTGTGACCGTTGGTATTTCAAGGCGACATGGTGCCTGCCACGTCAGGTTGCAGATCAATGTGGGGATGGGGAAAGAAGTGATGATTGCAATCGTTTGTATCCACATCAGACCGAATATACCTCTGCGTCTGCACAAACTCAGGCGGATGTCGGAGTGTTGGTGGGATATGGTTGGCTCACACATTGCACAGTGGTCCACGAACCAGATTTACGAGGAAAGATGAATTCAACGCCTTCAAATGAGTTTTTAGGCAAATACGATCTTCTACAAAGTTGTTCCTAATAATAAGGCCCTCTTTTCAATATACATGAAAATTAGGGTGGTCCATATTTTCAAAGAAATTGGTAACCAAACTTTTTTATTTGCATGAATAACTGTATACATTCTTCGGGAAAGTTGTAGATCTATCAATTTTGAGCAAGTTTGCCGAAGACACTTTTTATGTAGCTTTAAAATTGACCGATCTAGAGGTATTTTTCTGAATAAGCTTAGGGTGGTTCAAGAAAATCGGTTTTCTGGCGTTAACTTTTTCAGTTTCGATTTTTCATCAAAGTCGCCCAAAAAACACTTGTAGAGCATTTGAAGACGCGTCGTTTCGTGCGCTGAGATGATCGTTATCTCTTTTGATTCAAAAGTTATAGGCATTTTTCTTAGAAAATCATAGTTTTTTAAAAAGGTGTTATGACGGGTTGGGGCAAACATAAAAAATATCTTTTGCCCGCATTCAAAAGAAGAAATGTTGTTATAAAACATATCAAAAAATTAGTGGGGTGTTATTTTTGTAACTCAAGTGGAAAATACTTGAAAAGTGCCTATTTTTTCTAGAAAATCATCAATATCTTTCGAACGGAATGACGTATCAACATTCTCAGCGCACAAAAATGCGCGTTTTTGGAAGCTCTAAAAGTGGTTCTTAGGCGACTTTGACGAGAAATTTGAAACAAAAAAGATAAAGCATTAAACCGATTTGTTCTAGCGTCACCCTATGAAAACTATGGGAAAATGCTCTAAATTTGCTCAAAACAGTTTAAACCCTTTATCTTTTTTGTTTCAAATTTCTCATCAAAGTTGTCTAAGAACCATTTTTAGAGCTTTAAAAAACGCACATTTTCGTGCACTGAGAATGTTGCTACGTCATTCCGTTCAAAAGATGTAGAAGACAATATTTGTCTAAAAAATCATTTGAAGGCGCTGCATGCATCTTTCCTCGTAAATCTGGTTCGTGGACCATTGTGCATTGGTGCGTGGATGCCAGGCGTATGGTGATATAGATTAGTGCGACTATTACTACACACCAAATTTTTTGAAATGCTTCCAGCACAAAAAAAAAATCAGCAAAATAAAATGCTGAATTTCAGCACACCGTTGCTGATCAACTGTCACAATTGCTGGATCGTTCAGCAAGTTGAAAAATAATTGCTGATACTCAGTAAATTCGTATTGCTGAATGCAATCAGCACAAAAAAAAATCAGCAAAGTTTTCAGTGTATGAAGCATAAAATATTTGCAATGTATGAAGGCTAAAGCGCCACAGTTTGCTTGATTACATAATTTGTAGGCTAACGCCTAATATACTGCGTCTGATAGAACGCTCGATAGATTGACAGTGTGCTGTGAAAGTTGGATGCAGGGGAAACAGCTATTCAACCGTTTCTCGTTCTAACGAAGGCTATGAACAAACATATAAATTCACATGAGTTGTATATATATATATATATATATATATATATATATATATATATATATATATATATATATATATATATATATATATATATATATATATATATATATATATATATATATATATATATATATATATATATATATATATATATATATATATATATATATATATATATATATATATATATAGGGATGACAGTATAGAGAAAGTGGATAGAAAGATTCAAAGTAGAAGGAAAGGGACGGGTCAGGAATTGAACCCAGAATCTTCTGCATATGAATCAGAAGCGGTAGCCACTAGACCACCAAGTCCGTCTAGTGTCTAAAAACAATCTAACAAAATATTCTAAAGTAACCCAAGGACGACTTCTTAACAGAATTCCTTGAGATATTTTTTAAGGATCTCCTAAAGAATATTTCCGAATGAATTCTAAAAGAGTTTTTTAAAAGAATCTCTGGAGGAATTTCTGAAGGAGTCTCTGGAAGAGGTTCTCAGAAACATTCTTAAGGTTTTTATTAAGAATTCACAGGGGAAATTTCTGAAGGAATTCTTGAACACTTAAAAAAAATGCAAAGGAGTTTTTAAAGCAGTTTTAGGAGGATTTTCGAAATAAATTCGAGGAGAAATTTTCAGAAATCTTTTGAGGAATTTCGTGATATAACTTTGAAGAAATTCTCAGTGGAATTTGTGGAAAAATTCTAACAAGAAATTCTGAAGCACCAAATTGAAGATGTTTCAACAGAATTGCTCAAAATATTTATGAAAGAACCTCAAAACCTGAGCAGAAAAGAATAGCAACAAAATAACATATCGATGTATTAATCTTAAATAACATTATACCTCGATATGCCCTTCATTAGGTGGACATAAGAGGCAAAATAACAAAAATGAACACCATAATTTTGTTTAAATAACACCTGAAAAATAACAAGTCTTGTTATTTCAATAATGAATGCATACCATAAATTTCAAGTGCTATATTTGTTATCCAGAAGGTATGAAATAACAAAGTAATAACAGTTCTTGCAATGAAATTGAACATTTTTCGATACCTCCATGATGTAATAACAAAATCTTGTTCTTCTGTTATTATCAACTGTAAATCAACTATACCACATCAATACCTAACTTTGCTCAAATACCTCCAATTGGTATTATGGTGTTCTCATAACATTGCGTAGAATAATATAGCAATACCAATTTAAGATATTAGAGCACAGGTTGCTCTTTGCACGGTATTTGCAAGGTATGCCCTTCTTTTCGTGAAGGATGTTATATCCCTGGACCACATTTCTGAATGAATTTCTTAAATTTTTTTTAAGATTCCCAGGAGAAATTTATTATATCGTATTAAAGATCTTAAGAGAATCTTGGAATATTTTGTTATTGTAAATTTGGCAAATTGCAGGACGGATGTTTTGAAAAATGTCTGAAACAATCACTGAAAAAAAAATCTGAAGGAATACCAGGTGAAATTTCCAAAGGAGTCCCTTGAAAAAATTCTTATAGAAGCCCAGGAATATTTTGAAGTAATCACTGGAGAAGTTTATGAAGGTTTTTGTGAAATATTTTCAGAAAAAAAAATCAGCGAATAGAGGATTTTCTAAAGAAATTTCGGGAACTTTTTTGAGGAATATCTGAAGAAAACTAAGAAATTACCGAGAGAATTTCTAAAAACAATCTAACTAGATATTCTAAAGCCAAGGTAGATTTATCAACAGAAATTCCATGAGCAATTTTATAAGGAACACCCAAGGAACAGTTCTGACAGAATTTCTGATTTTTTGAAAGACCTTCTGAAGGAGTCCGTAAACCCTCTAATACCCAACCCCGCCTTTAGACGGGGTATAGTTTGAGCATTTTTGTAATTTTTGTTTCGTGGAAAATTAAAATTTTTATGTTTTTGGTCGATATTTAGGACTGTTTTGAATATCTCAAAATGGTTTTTGGTGTTTTTTAAAGAGTATTTACATTTAAAAAAAAAATCATTAAAAAATTGATGTTTTAGTCACCTTTTAGAAGTCATTGTTTATTATGTATTAATTCGCTCCAATTAACATATTTTAAATTTTCCCCAAATCATTCTACCCTAGTTTAATAGTTTAAGGGAATCGAATACACTCTAAAATAATTTTCCTTAAAATTACATGGAAAATAAAATTTACTATGAAAAAAAAACATAAATAAAAATAAAAATATTTCAACAATAACCATAAAATCTGACCCAAATAGGCTTTCAAGAAAAATATAAAAGTGTGGGGATGTTCAAAAATAAAAATTATAAAAATCAAAATCTGAAACTCACGAAATCGAGAAATAAAAAGAATCATCTTCCAAAACATGTTTAAATCGATTTTAGATGACGAAAAATGATATTTAGATCAAAATCAAAAATTTGGGTATTAGAGGGTTAAGAATGTCTTAAAGTAGTTCTGGAATTGACGATGATGATGAACCTGGGATTGTTGGGGGAATATCTGTAAGTAAAAAGTATTTTGTAAGGTTGTCTTCAGTGTCTTGTACTTCATTCGAGTTAAGGTCGAAATACGTATCTGTCAAAGGATGCAAATTCTTAGTGGAATTCAAAGTTCTTAACACGATTTCTTTTTACATAGTTCTGGAAGATTATCGCTGGGGAAATTTGTGAAGGGATTTGTTGCAAACTAAAAAAAACGTCAAGAGGGTTTTATAGCAGTTCTTATCGAAACGGCATTAAAACCTTTCTGACAACCTGTGAAACTCTCTGAAATACCTAGTCAAAAGCCTGGTCACTCCACGAACAATTCCCCGGAAACCAGTTCATTTAGCTTTGAGGAAGATGAAAATTAAATTTTCAATATATCAAATAAACGAAAAACTGAACTATTTCGAACGCATTGTATTTTAGATTGACAAATTTAGCGATAAATTTGTGAATAAATACCACTTATTTTGGTGGGATTTGAAACCATTACTCCGTATTGCTAGTCTGATGGTTTAACAATCTTCGCCACAGAACAAGTAACGATTCTACAGAATAGAAAGTCAAACTGGGTCCAAAGCACTACCCCAACCGATTCCGTCTGACACAACTTTATCTCTCTTTCGGTTAAGGCTTATTCTGTAGAATCGTAACTTGTTCTGTAGCTTAGTTGGTTAAAGGGCCACACTAGCGATACGAAGTCGTGGGCTCAAATCTCACCAAAACTATTGGGATTTTTTCACAAATTTATCTCTGAATTTGTCAACTAAACACACACTGTCTCTTCGAAAAGGTATCTTTTACTTCAAATTTAGAAGACATTTTTTAAGAAATCATAGGCGATAAGGAAGAAAATTTCTACATGTTAACTAGCCAAAAGAGAAAACTTTCCCTAAATTTAAAATTTTTTGAACACCCTAACTTTTCAGTAACTTTCTTCTTCTTCTTTATGGCTCTACGATCCCACTGGAACTTGACCGGCCTCTCTTCAACTTAGTGTTCTTTCAGCACTTCCACAGTTATTAATTGAAGGGCTTTCATTGCCTGCCATTGCATGAATTGGTACATTGTGAGGCGAGGACAATGACACACTATACCCAGAAAGTCGAGAAAATTTGACTGACTGGAACGGGAATCGAATCCGCCGTCTCCGGATTGGCGACCCATAGCCTTAACCACTAGGGTGATTGATGGCCCCAATATAAAAACGTGCCAAATTTGAAAAATGTGAATTAGTAACTTTGTTTACTTTATATTTCCGAAAACGTGGTTTGGAGGAGCTTGGAAAAAAATGGTTCTTTTAAAGTAGCCTCTTTTTACATTTTCAAAAATTGGGAGTACATGGAGGCCCCCGGAGCGTTTCATGTGGTCTAAGGAGGTAACTGGCCCCGGTGGCCATCGAGGCATTGCAGAGGGTCTCAGGGGCTTTTCAGAGAGGCCAAAATAATTTCAAGGGGGTACCTGGTACGTTCCAGATCAGATAACTTCGGGGGGTACCAGGAGACCTCGGGGGCGTTCCAAGAGGTCTCAGTAGCGGTCCAATACGTCTAGAGAGCGTTTACGAAGGTCTTAGGGGCATTTCAGTGGATGATAAGGGTTTTTGGGAGGTCTCAAGAGCGCTTCAAGAGTGCCTAGTGGGTACCTCGAGATCTCAGGGGCATTTCAGGGGACCTCATGATATTTAAGGGGTTTTGCAGGGCTTCAGAAAGTTCCAGGGGTGTATAGGGTGCTTCATATTATTGAAACGCTCCTGAAATATGCATAATTCCTTTGAAATACCCCTGAACGCCCTTCAACTCCTAATACTTCCCCAGAAAATCTCCTGAAACTCCTTTGAATGGCCCTTAAATGGCTCGAAACGGCTCTGAAACTAACCTAATCCCAATGAAACGAAAATCCCCTTAATCTTTTAAAAGGTTCCCTGAAAACCGTCGTAAACGACCTTGAAAACCACTTAAAACGCTTCTGAAATACCTCGAAACGTCTTTGAAACCTCCATTATCCTATTGAAAAGCCCATGAAATCCTTTAGAACGCTTCCAAAGGGTAGTGATAACTCCTGAAACGCACCTGAAAACTCTTTGCAGCGTCCCTGAAATACGATCAAACGCCCCTAAATACTCTCGAAACGGCCTTAGAACGTTTCTGACAACCTCTGAAACACCTCAGAAATGTATTGAACGTCTCTGAAGCCTTCGTAATCCTATTGAAACGCCAACAAAACTTATCTGAACCCCTTGTACCCTTTCTTATTGGTCTCTCTGGGTTTTCAAAACTTATCTGAACCCCTTGTACCCTTTCTTATTGGTCTCTCTGGGTTTTCTCATTGAAACCCTGACTTAATTTGATGATGCTGCTGATGATTGTGTATCGACAATCAGCGCAGAGATTACCTATGCCTGCAGAGTCATTCCGTAACGGAATGATCGACCTGATGGTTTGTTGTAATAGGGTGAGCTAAATTCACTGGATACGTTACGGATAACAATATGGCGATTGTTTTCTCGTGACGAAAGCCTGGTCACCTCACAAACGTTTGCCAAGAAACCAGTTCATTTAGTTTCCGTAGGTTCTTCCGTTTCATTAGCAAGTTGTAATAATTCAGAAAAAAAAATAAATCTATTACCGTAAACCGGAGTCAAATTGATCAGCGGGGTGAAATTGATCATTCGGTTACATACATTGTAATTACATGATAGGAACTCTTAAGCGTCGTAATGATCTTAAACTTTTTACGTCATCTGGTTCGTAGATCTAGAGATCTAGAGATGAGTGTAGACTTTTATTTTGTTTTATGAAAAAGTTAGTTTTGCCTTATTTTTTTTTAGGAATTTGCAATGTTTTTCTCATTTAGCTGAAATCATCGCTACTAAACAATCAATTGCTAATAGGACTTCCTGTAAATTCTCTATTTTAACATTTTTATGGAGTCTTGATTGGGAAGCTATGTAGCTAATCAGGACATGAAATAGTTAAAAAAAAAGTTTATTTCATTTTATAAAAGTGATTTCTATCACAATAAATGACTATTTACATTTATTGTGATAGAAATCACTTTTATAAAATGAAATTGCCTACCTTTAGGTGTTTAAGGGGAAATTTCAAAATTTAATTTTTCATTTAAAGTTTAAAATTCACTAGTAGTAAGATTTTAAGCACGTTATTCGGTTTTAGAAGAGCAAAATTAAGCGGAGTAGGATATTTACCTTTCCAACCGATGCTTAATTGCATACTGATCAATTTCGCCCCAAAGTGGAATTTCCAATTTTTAATTTTTGGAGTTATTTAACTTCAAGTTTAAATTTGTTGAACAAAATGGAGATCCCCTGGGTACTGGTTTTAAAGAAATTCTTTTGGCAATATTTGAATTGTCACTGATGTTATCCGCAAAAGTTGTTTTAAAGTGATTAATTTGACCCAGGATTACGGTACATTATGACAAAATTGACCTGATTCCTGCAAAAGCATCTCAGATATTATGCCCAAGAAGCCGAGGAAGTGGGGTAGAAAGAAGAAAAAAAAAGCTCACCTACTTATCAACAAAAATAAAACCTCGTTGCGACAATCCGCGATAAATAACCGTCCGTTTCCAGCCTGCAAGAGATCAATAAACTAGTCTCTGCAACCTCCCAGTCATTACCTAATTAATATGCAATTAATCTGCATTTGATAGCATCCCTTGCCATCGTGGCGTGGCGGTTCTGATTCCGCATCTGAGAAACTATTCCACGACCATGGTGAGGACTGCTACCATGGAAATCGGATCTAACGTCAAGCTCTGCATCGTCATCAATAAAGTCCGGGTGAGCAAACGGGTGCATCGCGTAAGGAGGACATATGCAGAGTATGCATTGGGAGCCGGCTGCTGGAAGGTAAACGGCTTAGGGACAAAACGTCGAAAGACAAAACGTCGAATGCCAAAACGTCGAATGCCAAAAGGTCGAATGCCAAAACGTCGAAAACGTCGAAAACGAGTAATCTCAGCAAATAGTGAGTTCTTTATTCTTTTAAAGGAAACTCATTCTTTCACTTGTATCTGCCAACTAGTTCAGAGGGAAGCCTTCCTGAGCTGACCTTAGGGTCGGCATGTTCCTTGACCAGTTCTTCTTGAGTAGGGAATATTCGCACTGTCGTATATAAAAAACTGACATCACGTCACGTTAAATGTAAAATTGTTTATTCTCGAACTTTCCTGGCTTTTCTTCTCTTACTTCTTTGAGGCCCCTTCTACTGGCACCCAGTGTTGCATTTGAACTAAACGCGAGCCAAAAAGGAGCTGAGCTTGGATGTGTCATCAAATCTTATGTGCGTCCTGACCAAGGACGTGACTTTGTGACGCATCTGCATACATGCGTTGTTGCGCGAATATATGCGCCACAATGAAATGGGACATTTTGGCATCGGGCATTAAGATTCTGCACCGAAATCCGGATTTTCCGGTAATCCACGGTGACTGAACTGGTTCCCCCTCTCAATAGAGGGTGACTTTCTGAATCGAATCAACCCAAGATTGTTAGAATTTGTGAAAAAATGGCAGACACATGACCATTTAAGTTTACCAGGTATCAGGGTACCATGTTTTTGCGGGTGCAGTTCTTGATCAAATTTTGAACTAAACAATGTTCAAATATGTTTGATCGCAGCGTGCCGGTTTTGACCTTCAACGCAAATTGATCGCGTTCAAATGCAAGTGGCACACTGTCACAAATTTCTTTCCACAAATTTTCAGCATTACGTCAAAGCTTCCTTCAGGGTAGCTTCGATGGTAGCCTCTAGCTATCGTCTGCCGGATCTCTGGCACCTTTAGGGTTGTGATGGCGATCATCAGTTGCATTGTTCCTTCAAGGGCGTCTGGTTTGGTTTACGGAACGACTTGCCGGTACTTTCCATCCCACCGTAAGGGGTGGGAAGGAATGTCTTCCTCATTTAGAACCGGAGTTCTACTTGAAATAGCGGGATTTTGACTAGCTGTGATTCTCCGCAATTCATCCGGTATTCACAGAATATAGTACTAGTACAACTATGCTAAGTATCCTCGCAATAATCTTTACTCAGCTAGTGGTTTCAACTGAAGCATTATAGGGTGCAAAATGAGTCACTGCCTTCAGCGTTCGGGCAGTGACCCCAGATAACGAGACAATGTTCGTGTGTCTCCGTTAATCAGTTCGTCATCCTGCCATCTTGGGGGATCTACCGTATCACCACCCCTCTCAGGCTACCAACAGGATCGATTTAAATTCACACAAAATTAAAAAAAAATCCACGCTGAACTGTGAACACATACACACTTTTCGACGTTTTGTCCTTTCGACGTTTTGTCCCTTCGACGTTTTGTCCTTTCGACGTTTTGGCATTCGACGTTCTGGCATTCGACGTTCTGGCATTCGGCGTTTTGTCACCCATTCAGGTAAACTGTTGCCGAGGCACTTCTGTTGAGCCACCGCACCGCCAGCACTGTGTTACTATTAGTGCAAATGATGTTCCCCTTCTCGAAGTTGAATTGCATACGCAATCGTTTGAGTAGGTTTCGATCAGGAATAGCATAGCATCATGAGTGGAACTGGAAGTTGTAATCCACACATACTAGGCGGGCTTATCGACGCATTTAACCGACTAATGTGCTGATAATAATGAGTGTTATCCAGCCAGTGTGTGACCCACTTTCAGTATGGAGAACCGTTGTATGGATAGAATTGAGAACGTGGATTGCATTACTACTTTTTCCCAATAGAGCATTTCAGTGTAAATGATAAAGACATTATGACACAAACGAGCTTCCGTATCGAATGGGATGAGATTGCAAAAAAAATGAATCTCAGTAAAACATGACGAGGACAAAGTCGTGTGATCATTAAATTTTAGTTCCTTTTCTTTCGTTATGATGTTTCATATCTGTAGCATTTATTGAACAGTCCCTACGTGATGAAAAGTTTATTTGTGCATTGCAGCTACCACACAAAGTGAAATAAACCGATCAACTCTCCATTCGAAAGAGCATGCAGGGCAGAAGTTCATACCTTCGATAGAAAGTACAATTTCATATTGTCATGCAACCGTTATGATTCAGCGCATGTAAAGTAGCATGGTGGAAGTAGATAAATTTGACATTCATGAGTACACGATTTGACCTCAACAGGAAGCCACAAAAGCAACCAGAGCGAAGTACCTCTGTGTACGTTATGGAATAAGTGAGTTTGCATATTCAATCGTTACAGGTAGCATGGTTTTATACACAAAACATCGTTACCATTTTTGTAATATTTCTACAAATAATTAATATTAATAGATTCTATCCAGTATCAGGTTGTATCCCAAGAGAAATATAAGTATGAATATAGGAAAGAATCACGGACAGAGTCCCGGAAAAAATCCAGATGGGAACACTGGAGGAATCCCGGAACGATTCTCGCAAGGAATTCTTGAAAGTATCACACGAGGAATTCTAGAAAGAATCTTGGAGGAATCACTGAAAAAATTACAAAAGAAATCTAGAAAAGAATTCCGAGAGGATTCCATGAAGGAATTTCTGAATGCATACCGAAAGGATTCCTTGAGAAACCATAAAAAGAATCTCGGAAGGATTTTCTGAAAGAACCTGGAGAGAAACCTCTGAAACATTCAAATTCGGGAAGAACAACCTAAAGGAAATCCGGAAAGAAACAATTAAGAAATGGCATGAAAAATCTTTGAAGGAATCTCTAAATGAATCTCGAGAGGAATGTCTGATAGAATGACGTTAGGTATTCTGCGAGAAATCCCTAAAGACATCCCGAAGGAAATCCGCGAAAGAATCAATCAATTAAATGTTCCCGGAAGGACTCAATGAAGAAAGCCTGGGGAATTCCTGAAAAAATCCCAGGAGAAAATCCAGGAAGAATAGGAAAGTCATCCCCGAAAGAATCTTGGCTGAAATTCTGGAAAATAATTTTGGAGTAATGCCTGAAAATAACTTAGAAGGAGTACCTTTGTATATTCAGGAGACATCCCTGAATGGTTTCCGAAAGAGATCTCTAAAAGGCTCATGAAAAGTTCCCTGTTAAAATCATTCAAAGAATATTGGGAGAAATCCCGGTGGAATATCAGGATATATCATAGATCATGTATCATCAGACTGAACCTCCAAAGAAATCGCTGAATAAATCGCGGGAGGAACACATAGCTGAAAGAATTCCGTAAGGTATTTCGGAAGAAATCCGTAAAATAATCACAGGAAAACTCTTGATAGAATCCCTGATTTAATTTTGAAACGAACCCTGGGAAAAGTCAATAAATAAATACATGGAGGAATACTGGAAAACCCTGAAACCTCCTGGAGGTATCCCTGCTGAAATCTCGGAAATAACATTGAAAGAATCCTGGAAGAAATCCCGGGAGAAATCCAAACGGAATTCCGGGAGTTATCGATGAGGAAATCTTGGGAGAAATCCCTGAAAAAAACCTGCAGAAACCTTCAAAGGAATCACTAAATGATTCTCGGGTGTAATTCCTGAAGCAGTACCGGTGATATCCCTAAAGGAGTCCCGGAAAAAGTGTCAGAAGGAATCTCGGGAGAAATCTCTATGGGAAGTAATCAAAGTAAGAAGCCTTGAAAAAGTCGCAGAATGAATCTTGGGAGAAATTCGTAAACAACTCGAGAAAAATCGACGAAATTCCAGATTTTTTTTTATTAGAAATCCTGGAAGAATCTTTGAAGAATTTTTAGGACAAATCCACAATAGGAATCTTGAAAATGATCAATGAAGTAATCCCGAAAGGAATCTCGGAGGAAATCGTTGAAATAATATTGAGACTAATCTTTGATGGAATCGCTTGAGAAATCTTTGAAAGAAACCTTGGAGACTATTTTGTAGAAATCTCAGAAAGAATTCCTGAAGGAATTCCGGGAGGAATTTCTGTACGAATTTTTGAGGAATCTGTGGAAAATCTCGGAAGAAATCTCTCTGGGAATACTGGAAGGAACTCCTGAACGAATGGCACAAATGTCCCAAATGGAGGATAACGTGCCTCTGGAGCCGGCCTTCTGATACCTGAACGAATACTGGAAGAATTCTCAGAAGAATACTTGAAGGTATCGTAGAAAGAATCCAGTTTAGAATTCCGAGAGGAATCTCAGGTGAATTCCCTGCACGAATATCCACAAGATTCTCGGGAGAAACAATTAGATAAAACCTTGTAGAAATCCTAGCAGAAATGTTTGGAGAATTATCGGGAGGAATTGCTGAATATTTTCAAGAAAAAGTCCCTGCTGGATGCCACTCATATAGAACAAGGTGATCTGATTTTCGTCAGTCATTTATAACTGAAAATTAACACATGGGTCATATACACTTGAACAGCTTTGCTTGCCCTAGACCTGTTTCCTACATGCTTGCAGCGATACATAGGCCTCAGCTGAGAAGATTCCACAAAGACCGAATAACTGGCCACAGCGGCCTCTAGCCTGCCCAGATATTCCATAATCTGGGGGGACGAAGAGTATTATCGGCAGGTTTGTACTCTTCGTGATGGAGGTTTTTGTGGGCCGAATTGCCTGAAATTTGGGCATTTAACTCAGCTTGGGTGGGAAGGATTTGAGGCCAACTCTGAGACCAACAGGTTTCAAAACATCCCGCATGACATAGAGAACAAAAATGCCGAAAATTCGTAAGTTCCTCTACTTTCTCTCGTCCTAATGAGCCATTGGTGAAAAAGTATAACCTATCCATGGACCTATCCGCATACGAAGCTGCAACCTCTCTGAAAATACAGACACGAATGCCACATAAGTGGTAAAGTGTCTTTAATAAATATTAATGACTAGTTTATTTGTGGACGCATTAGCGCTCGTGGCAAGTTTTTTTTTCTTTATTTTTGAGACTAAGTGTTTTTTTTTTCAATATAAACGGTTCATGTGTTATCTGTTGGAAATAGTACAACGATTTCCTCCAGTGCTTTGTGAGTCCCGAGTTCTGCATGCCGTACATATCAACGTTTGCCATTCTCTCACACTCTGGCAGCTGAACCCAGATGTGATCAGTTGAGAATGTTTACTGGCAGGATCGTTTACAAATATGTGCACAGAAGTGAATTAGTTAGCTTTTTCAATTAGTCTTATAAGCGCCGGTATACTTCTATGATACCTTTATGAATTGAGAATTGAGATTAGGAGAAACGCATCTAGGAAGATTTCTAATGTTACTGAAATGTAAGATTGTGCTGATTTCGTTGTAATTTATGTAAATAAATCTTGAATTCCTTGCAGTTTTGAAGCTGCCGATACAGTAAGAGCTGCTGTCAAAAGGTTTCATTCTTTCCAAGAAGTTGCGTCCCTAACAATCCACGCTTGTTGATTTTTAATAAAACAGCATTACATTTTTCTTCGTTTTGAAAAGTATTTTATTTGGTGAATTCAATGCAGCTTATATTTACATCTGAAAAACTTCGGAATTCACCGGACAGACAAACAGGGCTGGGTTATTTCCAGCAACTGCTGCATTCGGTTGTCAAAGAGCGACAGATTCAAATCAAAATTATCAACGACTTTTTTCATCAAATGCTCTGTCTGGTTGTCTTAAGTTGTCGCTGGTTTTGTTCTCTGCATCTGATAGTGAAAAAGAATTTAAGTGTCAACGAGATGAACCAGCCGAGGGCTGAAAATCTCGATAATAAAGAAAAATAATAATAATAATAACACAAGTTTACAAAATAAAACGAAAGTCGTGAACTTCTGTCAACGACCAAAGTTTTTGAAGCACAATTTAGTGCTGATTTCGAAACCGACCTTCAAAAAATTTTAAATAGAACAGTTTTAGAGTTTTAGCTCAATATCGAGTTTTACAACTTTTCAAAAAATGTTATTTACTAAAATTCAAATATATTGCGTTTTGTTCAACCAATTTTATATCTTTTTTCATCAATTGAAAGCTGAATACAATACCATTCGATCTTCTGAATACAGGTTTTGCGTCAGATTGATGAAATTCAAGATATTGGCGAGCTTTAGAGACGATCTACTTAAATTTTAGCCAAATTCCCAAAATTTTTTGAAGAAATGTATTTTTTTCAATAAGAAAAAACCAACTTTAAAATTCTTTCTCGACGTTTAGTTGACAGATCATATGTAGGCGAGTTATAGTAAAAATTTCAGCTCAATCGAAGCATTGATTACGGAGAATCAGATGTTTGAAGTGAGCCACTTTGCTGAAAAATAGAACAAAAATCGATTTCAAATCATCAACCTTGTATGGAAAGTCGAAAAAATTTCCGCTCTACTGTAATTTTTTTCTTTCGCGTTTTCGAACTCAGGGCATGATTCTACACCAAAAATGATCATCAGCTTACCGAGTTCAAAAATGCTGTAAACTAGTGTAATAAGTGTCAAATATTAAAAAAAAAATCAAAATTTTCAACGTCTGTTGTCTGTGATTTTTTTCATCAAATGCTGTGTCTGGTTGTCTAAGGTTGTCATTGGTTTTGTTTTCTGCATCTGATAGTGAAAAAGAATTGAAGTGTCAAATATTTAAAAAAAAATCAAAATTTTCGACGTCTGTTGTCTGTGATTTTTTTTCATCAAATGCTTTGTCTGGTTGTCCAAGGTTGTCACTGGTTTTGTTCTCTGCATTTGATAGTGATCGAGAATTGAAGTGTCAAATATTAAAAAAAACAAAATTTTCAACGTCTGTTGTCTGTGATTTTATTCATCAAATGCTGTGTCTGGTTGTCAAAGGTTGTCACTGGTTTTGTTTTCTGCATCTGATAGTGAAAAAGAATTGAAGTGTCAAATATTAAAAACAAAAATAAAATTTGAACGTCTGTTGTCTGTTTTTTTTTTCATCAAATGCTTTGTCTGGTTGTCTAAGGTTGTCACTGGTTTTGTTCTCCGCATCTGATAGTGAAAAAGAATTGAAGTGTCAAATATTAAAAAAAAAAACAATCAAAATTTTCAACCTCTGTTGTCTGTGATTTTTTTTTTTCATAAAATGCTCAGTCTGGTTGTCTGTGATTTTTTCATCAAATGCAGTGTCTGGTAGTCTAAGGTTGTCGCTGGTTTTGTTCTCTGCATCTGATGGTAAAAAAGAATTAAATGTCAAATGTTTTATTTTTTGTGAGAATTTCCCCGCGTGCTGCGTCTGGTCTGGTTGGCTGGTTGGACAGACAAACAGGTCTATTATATTGAGTTGTCCAAAAAATGTGTCACGAAACCTGATGTAAGCCTTTCCATATACGTGAGAACAAAAGATATTTACAAAGTTCCTACAGATAGATTAACACGGGAAATCTGAACACAAACCACTACTACACAGGAATTTGGATTGGTCAATATATGATAATAATAATCTCTGAAAATAGACTGACCAACTTCAGGGTTGGCACCAGCCCCGCATGTCTCACACGCCCGTAGATCTTAGGAACGTCCGCGTTCCAGGCCCGTTGCCATAGGCGAGGCCTATAGTGGCTATCGAAGGGCGATTCGGCCACGTAAGATCGTGCTCGAGGCACACGGACCTCCCTTCAGGGTTCCGCACAGCCTTAATAGCCAGATCCTTCCACACTCCACCAAAAGAGAAGCTACCGGTGAAGTCTACAAATCGCCTGAACATTGCACAATGGTCCACGAACCAGATTTACGAAGAAAGATGCATTCAGCGCCTTCAAATGATTTTCTAGATAAATATGGTCTTCTACAAAGTTGGTCGTAATAATAAGGCCTTCTTTTCAATACACATAAAAATAAGGGTGGTCCACATTTTCAAAAAAAAAAAAAATTGGGAATCAAACTTTTTTATATGCAAGAATAACTATATACATTCTTTGGGAAAGTTGTAGATCTATCAATTTTGAGCAACTTTGCTGAAGACACTTTTTATGTAGCTTTAAAATTGACCGATCTAGAGGTATTTTTCTGAATAAGCTTAGGATGGTTCAAGAAAAGCCGGTTTTCTGGCGTTAACTTTTTCATTTTCGATTTTTCATCAAAGTCGCCCAAGAAACACGTGTAGAGCATTTGAAGACGCGTCGTTTCGTGCACTGAGGTGGTCGTTATCTCTTTTGGTTCAGAAGTTACAGGCATTTTTTTTAAAAATCATAGTTTTTAAAAAAGTTGTTCTGACGGGTTGGGACAAACATAAAAAATATCTTTTGCCCGCATTTAAAAGAAGAAATGCTGTTATAAAACATATCAAAAAATTAGAGGGGTGTTATTTTTGTAAATCAAGTGAAAAATACTTGTAAAATGCCTTTTTTTCTAGAAAATCATCAATATCTTTTGAACGGAATGACGTAGCAACATTCTCAGCGCACGAAAATGTGCGTTTTTTAAAGCTCTAAAAATGGTTCTTATACAACTTTGATAAGAAATTTGAAACAAAAGAGATAAAGCGTTTAAACAGTTTTGACCAAATTTTGAGCATTTTCCCATAGTTTTCATAGGGTGACGCTAGAACAAACCGTTTTATTGCTTTATCTTTTTTGTTTCAAATTTCTCGACAAAGTCGCCTAAGATCCACTTTTAGAGATTCCAAAAACGCGCATTTTTGTTCGCTGAGAATGTTGCTACGTCATTCCGTTCAAAAGATATTGATGATTTTCTAGAAAAAATAGGCACTTTTCAAGTATTTTTCACTTGAGTTACAAAAATAACACCCCTCTAATTTTTTGATATGTTTCATAACAGCATTTCTTCTTTTAAATGCGGGCAAAAGATATTTTTGTGTTTGCCCCAACCCATCATAAACCCTTTTTGAAGAACTATGATTTTTTAAGAAAAACGCCTGTAACTTTTGAACCAAAAGAGATAACGACCATCTCAGCGCACGAAACGACGCGTCTTCAAATACTCTACAAGTGATACTTGGGCGACTTAGATGAAAAATCGAAACTGAAAAATTTAACGCCAGAAAACCGGTTTTTCTTGAACCACCCTAAGGTTATTCAGAAAAATACCTCTAGATCGGTAAATTTTAAAGCTACATAAAAAGTGTCTTCAGCAAAGTTGCTCAAAATTTATAGATCTACAACTTTTTCGAAGAATGTATACAGTTATTCTTGCAAATAAAAAAGTTTGGTTACCAATTTCTTTGAAAATATGGACCACCCTAATTTTCATGCGCATTTTAAAGAGGGCCCTATTATTAGGGACAACTTTGTAGAAGACCATATTTGTCTAAAAACTCATTTGAAGGCGTTGAATGCATATTTGCTCGTAAATCTGGTTCGTGGACCACTGTGCATTGATCAGATTCCTAACATATAATTGTCGGCCCATATAGCCGAGGCGGTAAACGCACGGGTATTCAGCATGACCATGCTGAGGGCGACGGGTTCGATTCCCGGTCGGTCCAGGATCTTTTCGTAAAGGAAATTTTCTTGACTTCCTTGGGCATAGAGTATGTTCGTGCCTGCCACACGATATACGCATGCAAAATGGTCATTGGCAGAGGAAGCTCTCAGTTAATAACTGTGGAAATGCTCATAGAATACTAAGCTGAGAAGCAGGCTTTGTCCCAATGAGGACGTTACGCCAAGAAGAGAGAGAGAGAATTGTATGGAAGTTCTTGAATACTTATCACCGCGATGCTCCTTCGGCTCCACGATTCGGATTCGTAGGGTATGCAACATTGGCGTATCTAGGATTTTTTCCTAGGGGGTGCCTGGGGGGTGCCAGTTTCAGTGGCTTCCAGGTTGTTTTGTTTGTTTTTTTTTTTTTGTAAAGAAAAATACCGATCCACCCTCAATTTCTAAGTAAAATAATTAGCTGCGTCGCGTCAAAAGAATTATCCGAAAATTTAAACGCATTGTATTTTTTTTTAAACTCCGAACCGTTTAACACTTTCTCCACCATGTGAGGTTTTAAAACTTTATAACTTGATTGCGTATAATACGTGGAATTTGCATTTTCAGTTTGAACTTAACAATCTTCGCGACAACTTCTTTTTTTTTTGTGGATTGAAAACAATTAGGTCCGTAAGAATACATTTTCAGAGCAATTATTAGAAGTGTAAATCTCTGAAACTATAAAATATCCACAAATTTGCGTGTAACTTGTATTCATCGTAACATTATCTTTGTTTTATTGCAAGAGTTGTACAAATATAAAATTGCAAAATCAGGATACGTATTTGCATTTTTGGTTTGACCACAACATTAATGGCGACAGCGTTTTTGTTTCATTAGTTGAAAACTACCCCATGGGCATGAACATACTTTCACAGAGAAATTGTGAGTACGATTCTTAAAACTACAAAATTTGTACTCGATTATCCTGAGTTCCGTTCTGAAGCTTCACGAACATACTATTAATCCATTTGAAACCTGGAATTTGGTGCGATCGAACTTTGATTTTTCCCTTCGGGATTCTGACGCTCGCACCAAATTCCGATTTCGACTGGATTTATAATATATCTGGTGAACGGAATGGTGTATAAAGCTGAAATTTTGACTTACTCAAAACCAACATTGTAGTAACACTAGTTTACAGCATTTTTGAACTCGGTAAGCTGATGATCATTTTTGGCGTAGAATCGAGTTCGAAACGTGAAGGAAAAAAAATACCGTAGAGCGGAAAAATTTTCGACTTTTCATACAAGTCTGATGATTTGAAATCGATTTTTGTTCTATTTTTAAGCAAAGTCGCTCACTTCATTCATCTCATTCTCCGTAATCAATGCTCCGATTGAGCTGATTTTTTTTACTGTAACTCGGCTATATGTGATATATCAAATGAACGTTGAGAAAGATTTTTTTATATTATTTTTTCTTATTGAAAAAAAAAGTACATTTCTTCATGTATTCTTGGAAATTTTGCTAAAATTTAAAGAGATCGTCCCATAAACTTGCCAATATCTTGAATTTCATCAATCTGACGCAAAACCTGCCTTCAGAAGATTGAAAGGTATTATATTCAGCTTTTAATTTATGGAAAAAGTTCTAAAATTAGTTGAACAAAATGCAAGATATTAAAGTTTTAGAAAATTCCATATTTAAGAAAATGTAAAACTCGAAATTGAACTCAAACTTAAAATCTGTTCTACTTAAAAATTTTTGAAGTACGGTTTCGAAATCAGCACTAAATTATACTTAAAAAACTTTGGTCGTTGATAGAAATTCACGACTTTCGTTTAATTTTGTAAACTAGTGTAATCAGTCAAAATTTCAGCTTCGTACATTCAGATAATTGGTTCTAGTTTATACGTATAATACAATAAATTTGTTTTCTCGGCAAAACATTCCTTTGGTAATTCTGCTATTTTTAAATCGTTTCTATAATTTTTGTGATAATTCTTTAGATAATTTCTTCAGTAATTATGTAAGGAATTCCTTCAGTAGATGATTTCGGAATATGTTCGGCAATTCCGATGTTACTTGCATTCAAAAATTTATTTGGGAATTCGAAATATCTTAGAGATTTTCTTCGGGAATTCATTTGAAAAAAAAAAATCTTCGGTGGTTCTTAAAAAATTCTGTCACGGTAATTCTACGGCAATTACTTTTGTAATTCTTCTAATTCTTTTAATGATTTCAGAAAATTCTTTGAGAATTTCTTAGATTTTTTGTGAATGTTGGTGGAAATTTTTATAGAATACTAGCTATCCCGGCAAAATTTTCCTTGCCAATCTTGTGGTGGTTTGACTGCTTTTGAGCTCATTTAAGCAACGCACTCTAGATTGGCTTAATTTCGGTCGAGTTGATTTTCTTCCCAGCCCATGCAAATTCAATACTTTATCATTTTTCTTACTTTTTCAGATGGTTTTCGTAACTTTTTGTATATATAAACACAGCTACCATGAAAACGAATCGAACCGTGCAAAAGCCATCCTAATTGGTTCAGCCGTTTGTGAGTTTTGTTGCCTCAAAGGGATTTCAAACTCATTTTTATATATTTATAGAAGAAAGACTAGCTGTCCCGGCAGACGTCGTACTGCCATTTTAAGTGTGGTATTTGACAACGGTAGTGTGTTCATTTCGTCACCGCACTCTAGATTGGTTTTATTGCGATAATATTCGATTTCTTCCCCGCGCTCAACAATTTCAGTAATTTCACAATTGTTTTTCTTTTCAGTTGATTTTTGTAACTTTTATTATTTATAAACATAGCCACCATGAATACGAATCGATCCATGTAAGAGTCATCCTGATTGGTTCAGCCGTTCGTGAGTTTTGTTACCTCAAAGGGATTTCACACTTATTTTTATATATATAGATATATATAGCTTTCGGAAATTTATTTTGGATTTGGATTTTGAGATTGGAAAAGTCTTAATATATGCTTCCGGAATTGATCTGGTAATTCTTATTTGAATTCTTTTGGCAACTACTTTGAAAGTTCTAAGGAAATTTTGATGGATTTATTTTTCCGGCAATTGCTTTGGAAATTTGTCAGGAAGGTTTTCTTAATTTTCAAAGGGTTTTCTTCAAGCAAGTCCAGTTGAGTATTTCTAAATTTCCAGTTCACCAATTTTCGGAAGCAATATACATAAATACAATTAAATCATAGAGAATAACAAAAGTAATCACGATAAAATTTCAAAATAGCTGAAAAAGAAATTACTGAAATAATTTCAGAGGCATAGCCATTGAAATTATAGAAAATAAATCCAAAGAAATTGTTGATTAAAAACTACCGCAGAAATTTTCAAAAACAAAAAACAATCATGCCAAAGGAATTCTCAAAGAAATGACCATACTGTGGTCTAGTAAATACGGAGTCGTGGGTTCGTGGGTTTTTTTTTACAAATTCATCTCTCAACTTTTTAATTAGCAACATTCAGTGCCTTCTAATCAATTAAATTTTCCCGTTCATTCCTATAGGATTTCACTAAAGAGTGGTCTAGTAATACCTCCTAGGAATTCTCTGGAAATTCCAACTTTTCTCGAAATAAGTTAAGACATTTCTGTTGGGATTTCTTCAGCTGGGATTCTTTGAAGAAGGCCAAGAGGAGTTCCAGAAGTAATATCATTATTCATTTCTACAATAATTCATGATTAAAATCTCTAGAGGAATTCTTGGATCAGTCTTTGGAGAAATCCCTGAAGAAATTAAAGGCATTACTGGAAGCATCCTAGAAAAACTTTCTAGAAGATTCCCAGCAAGAATGCCTGGAGAAATCCCCAGAGGGATTCCTGCAGGTATCACAGTAAGAATTTCTGGAGGAGACTCAGGAGGCATGCCTGAAACATTTGAAGCAGCTGAAATCGCTTATGGAATGGTAGGAGGAGCTCCTGGATAAAAGCCAAAAGGAATTCCTAGAGGAATTAAATGAGAAAAATTTTTTGGAGAAAACCCTGAAAAAAAAACATTTAGGATTTCCAGGAGGAAACACCGAAGGTACTTCTGCAAGGCTCCTAGGAAGATTTCCTTGAATAAACTCAGCAAGTTTTTGAAAGAATCCCAGGAGAAATTCTTGGAAAAATGGTATTATAGTAGGAATTTTTATATTATTCCTACGAGGAATTGCTGAAAGAATTACAACAGATATAGCTTGAGAAATCCATCTTAAATTCCTGGAAGAAGGCCAAGAAGAGTTCCTGGAGGAAATCCATGAGAAAATTATGAGAGAATCCTTGGATACAATATCTTGGATAAAAATTCCTGGAGGAATCAACGGAGAGCTTCTGAAGAAATCACAGAAAAAATTCAGGAGGTATTCTTACAAGGATTCTGGGGTGTATCAAATCTCAGCAGAAATCCTAGGAGGAATTGCTGGTGTAAATTATACAGGAATGCCTGGCGGAATCTAAAGAAAAATCCTTGGAATACCTAGAGAAGTCCCTGCAAGAACCGGTACAGGTATTCTGGAAGAATATGTAAAGAAGGTCCTAAAGGAATCGCAGGAGGAATTTCTGAAGGAATATTTCAGGAAGATTTCCCTGAAGAATTCCAGCCATTACGCTAGGATAAATTCATATAGGAATCAGAAGAATATCTGGACATATCATAGTAAGAACTTCTGGAGGAATTTTGGATAAAATCTCTAGAGGAATTCCTGGATGTGTCCGTGGAGCAATCCCTGGTAGAACAACCAAAAGAATTTCTACAAGAATTCCAGGAAGATTACTTGGTAAGACCCAGAAAAAAAGCCAAGAGAAAGCACTAGAAGAATCCCTAGCATAATTTCTGAAGTATCACAGTTAGATGGAGGAATTCCTAGACTTCCGGGAGGTATCATAGAAGTAATTTCTAGAAAAATCCTTGAATCAGGAATGTCGGGGGTATCCTAAGAGAGATTGCTCTAACAAATGCCTGGAGGAATACCTACAGTTCTCTTTGATATAATCGGTAGAAGTATGGAAGAGTCCCTAATGGAATCGCTGGAGGAATGCCAGGAGAAATCCCTAGAAGTATTTCTGAAGGAGTTCTTGAGGAAATTGCTTGGAGAATTCCAGCTGGAATTCATGGTGGAAGGTCAATAGAAGTTTTTGGAGAAATCCTCTGTGGAATTTTTAG
Source organism: Aedes albopictus (assembly GCF_035046485.1). Taxonomy (NCBI): domain Eukaryota; kingdom Metazoa; phylum Arthropoda; class Insecta; order Diptera; family Culicidae; genus Aedes; species Aedes albopictus. The sequence continues at coordinate 329,465,423 of NC_085138.1, forward strand.
AGGATAAATCCTTGAAGAAATCTGTGGAAGAATCACCGAAGGGATTTTTAGATAAATCCCAGGGAAATTTTCCGGAAGAATTTTCAGAAGAATTTCCTTAGTAGAATTCCCGAAGGCACCAGAGTGAGATGTTTCGGAGGAGTTCTACGAGAAACTGCTGGAAAAATCTTAGTAGGAGTTGCTTGAGGAATCCTAGCCACAATTCCCGAAGAAAGGCCAATATAACTTCCTGGAGAAATTCCATGAGAAATTTCTGGAAGAATCTCTGAAAAAAGTCTCTGAAAGAATTCCTGGAAGAATCACCGGCAAAATTGTTAGATAAATATCTGCAGAAATTTCTTGTATGTACAACCCCGTCAGAAGCAGAGTCCTAAGGGATGTTTATTGAAGGAATATCGGAAGAAATCCATAAAAGAGGCCTAAAGAAATCACTGTATAAATAGATAGAAGTATTTCTGGAGGAATCCATGGAGAAGTCATGTTCTTCCCAATATCCAAAACGCCAAAACGTACCATATGTATATAAGTAATTCCAGGAGTGCATAAGTTTTGTTCAAATGTGCCATTTATAAATATTGGGATTATTGTGTGAAGTTTTAAATTTTAGGTGCCTTTCAAGGAAAAATTCTAGGGGGTGCCAAATATGTTCAAGGGGGTGCCAGGCACCCCTGGAACCCCCCCTAGCTACGCCAATGGTATGCAAGGAACGCACATTGCCCTAGCTAGATTAGTCTACGCAGGGTCCGATTTCAATGTGGCCATGTCTTCACGAGTCTATGGTATCCATAGTGTCTATAATCCCTACCGGTCCTTTCAAGGCATCAATAAAAGTTGTTGTGTTAACTAAGATTTATGATCAGATCACTCCCACAGGAAAAGTTAGTTTTCATCAGGAGAGTTGCAATGTCGTTATGCGATAAAATCAATGCACCAACACTACCACACTTCGGAAACACCCACAAAGACGTTTGGGCTTATTTCGTAGTATGAGTATTCGCGTTTACATGACCCTCGAGCGATCGCGCTTTTTGTATTTTGTACAACAATGTTTGCATCAAGGTGTTACCAAGTATAACAACAATAACAAACGTGGGAAATTTCGTATACTTTTATTCAATCAAAGAATCCACCACTTGATAGAACCAGGTATCTATCCTGAATCTGGTGTGTGTGTGTGTGTGTGTGTGTGTGTGTGTGTGTGTGTGTGTGTGTGTGTGTGTGTGTGTGTGTGTGTGTGTGTGTGTGTGTGTGTGTGTGTGTGTGTGTGTGTGTGTGTGTGTGTGTGTGTGTGTGTGTGTGTGTGTGTGTGTGTGTGTGTGTGTGTGTGTATGCACCTCATTCATAATTTATGCAGATGCAGCAGACCCTTAAATAATCTTCGAACTCACCACTCACATCTACCTGAGGCTGTTTGAGTATGAACCTTAGTCATAATGCTCTAAGAGACAACCAACAACGTTGGCAGATCCAATGACCTATACTCAAGGAAGTTCTTGGAGTTCCTCAACACATAGTTACATGAGGCTGTGTAGGCATAAACTTCATTCATAATGCTCCAATAGATCACAGATCCCACTTGTAGATCAGATGGCCTAAACCCCAGGAAGTTCTCGGAGTTACTTACCTTACCGATCAGGCTAAGGCCTGGGTGGCCTCTGCTGTACATGGTAGACGTCTCCATTCCACTCGGTACATGGCTGTTTGTCTCCAGTTCCGTACTCTGCGAAGGGTCCACAGATCGTCCTCCACTTGGTCGACCCACCTAGCTCGCTGCGCTCCACGTCTTCTTGTGCCAGTCGGATGACTATCGAGAACCATTTTAGTCGGGTTGCTATCCGACATCCTGATGACGTGACCCGTCCACCGGAGCATCCCGATTTTCGCGGTACGGACGATGGTTGGTTTTCTCAGCAGCTGATGCAGCTCGTGGTTCATTCGCCTTCTCCAAATCCCGTCTTCCATCTGCACTCCGTCGTAGATGGTACGCAACACCTTCCGTTCGAAAACTTCAAGGGTGCGTTGATTCTCTGCACGTAGGGTCCATGTTTCGTGCCTATAGAGGACTACCGGTCTAATCAGCGTTTTGAAGATAGTTAACTTCGTGTTATGGCGAACTTTGTTCGATCGTAGAATTCTGCGGAGTCCAAAGTAAGAGCGATTTCCTGCCTCAATGCGCCTCTGAATTTCTCTGCTGGTGTCGTTGTCGGCGGTCACCAGTGAGCCCAAGTACACGAATTCTCCAACCGCCTCGATTTCATCACCGTCGATATAAATTCGGGGTGGCGAGCGCGGTGATTCCTCCCTGGAGTTCTTAAGATTTGCCATCATGTACTTTATCTTCGACACATAATAATATCAATATCATCAGCGAAACCAAGCAGCTGAACGGACTTCGTGAAAATCGTTCCACTCGTGTTTATCCCCGCTCTCCTAATTACACCCTCTAAAGCAATATTGAACAGCACGCACGAAAGACCATCACCTTGCCGTAACCCTCTGCGAGATTCGAAGGGACTCGAGAGTGTCCCTGATACTCGAACTACGCACATCACTCGATCCATCGTCGCCATGATCAATCGTATCAGTTTATCCGGGAATCCGTATTCGTGTATAATTTGCCATTGCTGTTCTCGATCGATTGTATCATACGCCGATTTGAAATCGATGAACAAGTGATGTGTGGGCACGTTGTATTCGCGGCATTTCTGCAACACCTGGCGGATGGCGAACATCTGGTTCATTGTAGCGCGTTCACCCATGAATCCAGCCTGTGTATTGCCCCACGAACTCTCTTGCAATCGGTAATAGACGGTGGCATAAAATTTGGGAGAGTAAGTTGTAGGCAGCGCTCAGTAGTGTGATCGCGCGATAGTTTTCGCAATCCACACGACACACGATACCTTCCATCCATTTCTCCGGTAATACTTCAGCCTCCCAAATCTTGGTAATGACCCAGTGTAGTGCTCTCACCAGTGCTTCTCCACCGTATTTTAGATGCTCGCTTGGTAGTTGATCTGCCCCAGCGGCTTGGTTGTTTTTCAACCGACCAACTTTCTCCTCAATCTCTTGAAGGTCAGGGGCCGGAAGTCTTTCGCCCTGTGCACATACTCCCAAATCTGTTACCACGCCACCTTCGGTACTTGCAACGTCGCCATTGAGGTGCTCATCGTAATGCTCACGCCACCTGTCGATCACCTCTCGCTCGCCCGTGAGAATATTCCCGTGATTATCTCGGCACATGTCGGCTTGTGGCACAAAGCCTCTGCGCGAGCGGTTGAGCTTCTCGTAGAACTTTCGTGTGTCCTTAGCGCGGTACAGCTCTTCCATCATCGCTTCGTGATCTCGTTCTTTCTGCTGGCGCTTCTTCATCCGGAAGACTGAGTTCTGCCTGTTCCGCGCCTGCCTGTAACGTGCCTCATTCGCTCTCGTACGGTGTTGCAGCATTCTCGCCCATGCTGCATTCTTCTCGTTTTTCAACTGTTCACATTCGCCGTCGTACCAGTCGTTTCTGTGATTCGGAGCCGCGAAACCTAGTGCTGTAGCCGAGGTACTACCTATGGCGGATCGGATATCCCTCCAGCCATCTTCAAGTGTAGCTGCGCCAAGCTGCTCTTCCGTTGATAGGACCACTGCTAACTGCTGCGCGTAGTCTTGAGCCACTTCTACGTTACGCAGCTGCTCGATGTTGAGCCGCGGCGTTCGACTTTGACGCGTGGTGATAACTGTCGAAAGATTTGAGCGCATGCATACAGCGACTAAGTAGTGATCCGAATCTATATTCGCACTGCGGCATGTGCGGACATTGGTTATATCCAAGAAGAATTTACCGTCGATTAGAACGTGGTCGATTTGGTTTTCTGTTTGATGGTCTGTCGAACTCCAGGTGGCTTTGTGGACATCTTTGCGGGGGGAGAAGGTGCTTCGGGCTACCATACCACGGGAGGCTGCAAAGTTTTTGCATCGCTGACCGTTAACATTCGTTAGTTCTCGGATACTACTATTTAATCAGAGAACTTAATCTTGTACCGACTTTTCGAACCCTCTAAGCAGAATACTCTCTTCGAATAAGTGTAATCAGTTTTGTACCATTTTATTCCACCCTGTTTTGCTTATACTTTGGCGCAGATACGCGTATTTCGACTACCACATGTAATCTCCCTCAGTATCAGTATATCAGGCGGTGAATGCGATGACTTCTTCAGTGGATAACTGACACTGATGAAGATTACAAGTGGTAGACGAAATACGCGTATCTGTCAAAGGATAAGCAACATAGGGCAGGATTAAAAGGTACAAAACTGATTACAGTCATTTGAACAGAGAACTTAATAGAACGTACATATCACATACTGTGTGAATGTGAACCTTATCCATGATCCGAATAGATAGCTATCGCGGATTTGATGATCTTAACTCAAGGGAGACCCTTAAAGAATAAATGAACTCATCACTTGTTAGATCATATCTGCTTGAGGCTGTTGTAAAATGTTCCTTATTCATAAAGCTCTCAGAGACAACCAAATACGTTGGTAGATCCAATGACCTATAATCAAGGAAGTTCTTGGAGGACTTCAAACATAAAAAACCTCATAACTTGACTGCACATAGTTGCTTAGGGCTGTGCAATCATATATTTTATTCTTAAATCTTCACTAGATCACTGATTACGCCAGTAGATCAGATGCCCCTTAAACACGCCGTAAACAAATGTTATCTTTTGTTAGGTGTTGCATTTATGAAATTAATTTGATTAAGTTTAAATTGTAATTACCAAATGCAGGCAACATTTCTACGTTTTAAGCTGCGATTAGGTTACTGAGTGTTGGTGGTCTAAAGTGGAAGTCTTGTCATTCCCGAAAGTAATTGCTGGGACTGTAGCAGGATTCAAACTTAAATACACTCATCGTGTAATTTCCGAAAAGCCGTCGTCTTGCACATATCTGTCATGTGCTTCGAGATTTCCATATACGTGAGTCAAGCATGCGTAGAAAATCAGTAGAACTCCATTAACCATCACCAGCCTTTCAATTCGCGATTACAATCCGTTGAAAAAGTGGTACTACACTGATTAATCGAAATCCAACAAATAAGGAAAACCCATTCCCTCGATGCACATTTGACTGCAACGGCAAGTCAATTAATTAGACCTAACTTTCGCGCGTTCAAATAAGGAATCTATGCCAGGGCAGCGAAACGATTTGCGGTTTGAGATAGGTAGGTACACAAACCCAACACATAGTCACAGGCAAACCGAAACCTGTGACTGATTGCCGTGTCTAGTTTTAGTTTAGTGCGGTGGACATGCGTCCCGTACTTATGGCTCGTTATGATTTACGCAGGGTGCTTTTTCACGCGCAGTTGGTTGGTCATGTCGTGCCATAAATTTCTGCGCTGATGGTCTCGGAGCACTGCACTGCTGCACTGCGGTTCGAAAATAAAGACCTCATGTAATGGAACGAGAGCGAGCGAGGAGAGTCAAGCTGCCGTATCGCTCAATTAATGGAAGAATTTTATAAGCGGATTGGGTGACATAAATATTTTGCCATCCTTATTTGCTAAGTGGGTTGCGTTTGTGGTGACTTGAATTGGTTTTCATTTTTAATAACGACGAGTATGTGCCCTGGAATGACTGCCATTGAATCAACTTTGTTGGTGAGCGTTTTGGATGGGCTGTGTGATTGGAGTTAGCTCGTTTGAAGCCAGTTTTAATGGATTTGTTATTACAAGCTTCACGTGCATGACTTTTCTTCTGAAATAAGCAACGGATGCCGAAGATATGAAAAACTTAAAATGTCTTATCAAAAGATACACTATTTACAAACAACAATTTTTATTTGGTACCCTAAATTAAAGAAGTAATTCTAAATTCCGAAAATTAAACACACTAGGGTCTTGAAAAGTTAAAGATATATTATTATTATTGCTCAAATGAAACTATGCGACGAGTTGAGGTCAACATCCAAAATCGATTTTCATGAAATCTAGTCAGTTGTTTGCTTCGCAGAATACATATATTAGCATATTGACTCTTTATTTTTTGATCAATCGTTTGCTAACCTTATTCATCCATAAATTCGAATTCGAGTTTGAAATAGCATCCCGTGTGGCTGAAACCACTGCGAAACCATTTTAATCAGAATAAACACTTCAAATGTGATCCACGCGGCACAACCGCACCACGATCACACGCGGTCAGAAATTCCATTATACCTACTTCGGTGAAAAGTTTTCCGATTATTTGAACTCTACTTTTGAGGTGTGCCGACCGAATGTTTTCGCTCGCAACTGCTGGGTGCTGATGAGACTCCTACACAATGGAATTCGATCCAATTCTGTGCGGCAAGAGGGGCGACGGAGCATGAATGAACAAAGTAAAAATTTGGATGGCACCCAGCTTGTTACCTTTGGTGTTCCTGCTGCCGCCGCTGCCACGTTCGCCATGGTCGCGGTCGGTGGCCCAGCATGGTTGGGTTCATTTGAATAAAATAAATAGATTGGATTTGTGCTCCACGATCAAACGGAATCTTTGTATTTCGACGCAGATTGCGCTGTTCTTGTATTCCATTTTAGTTGGATTTCAAATGTAAATATTCGGTGGGTGTCGTGATGGAGAGTGCCAAATACATCAAAAGTTGAACGAGTTTCTTATTTTACGCAAAGAGGTCTTGCATTAGTAATGACTTTAGGTGATGGGGCATCATATTCAAAGATCTAAATATTCAAATGAACTATATAGTTGTGCCCACCGCAATTTCTCAGATGTCGTTTAATCAATTATTACGATTTATTGCAGTAATCTAGCTCACTTATGCCCAACTACGCCTAAAAATCAATTCAATCGTATGCAAGACCGCAAGAAATTGAGTTCATACCAACTGTATTTTTCAGATTAGTATTCCTGACTAAGCAGTTTCAAACAGCCAACTGGTAAGTCTTCCCATAACAAATCAGTTTCTGCAACAACCAATTTGTCACAACCCACTAGTAACAGCAATCAGATAAACAAAATTCATTATTATGATTAGCATAATGAAACGACTCGCCAGTTGCTTGGCTGTGTGCCAAACTCTGCACGTCGGTATTCTTCCACATCGCATCGTTGTATACCAGGACACTCTCTCGGTCAGATACTGTCAATACTGTCTTGTTCCTGGCAGCATCGTCCATCTCTCCCACACAGCGCGGCCATCAGCTAAGGCAAGGGTATCCGAGTTGCATTTTGGCATGTCAAGATAAAACAAAACGTTACTTGCAACAATGTTTTGAATCAGTTGGCAATCTTTTGACTAATTTTTTTGATGCACATTTCAGAAGCTCAGCCCATATCCGCCCAGGGCCCTATTTATAGGACAGTATACTTTTGAGGTGAATATCTCGGTAATTGGGTTGTTTAGTGAATTAAATATAGCTATTTTCTATAGCCTAATCGAAAGAGCTCATTTTTCTAAGTATAACGTAATTTTATTTGGTTCTAATACTTTTGTTTTGATGGTTAAATAAACAAAACACTTTTAATTTTCGTGGATAGAATGACAGTTCAATCGATAAAATGACAGTTCGACCCGAACAAAAAATTTTCCCCATACAAACTTTAAATGCATATTAAAAATAGTTCTCGGATTCCAAAAATTATGAAATTTTGGATTTCGACTAATTTTTGGGCGGAGAATCCGAATATGATATAATCCGGATACCCCTAAAGAACCCAATTACACTATATTTCAGCGTACTGTCTTATTGCATATGGTCGGGGTATGTCAAATGTAATGTAAAGTAAGTTTGTTTTCCTGGTTGGTACCTTAATCATAGTTAATTCAGAAGTTTCAAGTTGGTGTCTTCGTCGGAGTTGTTCATACGAATGTGAATCGTATAACCAATGCACACTGGGCCACGAGCGGGATCTAGCAAGTAAAAACCTCTAGCGTTTTGGGAGTACATTTTTTTGAGTTGGTGTCTTCGGAGACTTATATTTATTTTACTTGTACTTTTATGTGGTGATGAAGGTTAGTTGGTAATTTTGCCGCATAGGTGGCGCTGCGATACTAACTTTTTTGTTTTACGTCCTAGAGGTTTCCCGTTTTCTGCAAAGTTGTAGAGCGTGCAAAAATAAGAAAAGTCGCCGAAGACACCAAAGCTGTGTGACTTCAAATAACAAAGTTATACCAAAAATAGTAAAATTTACGTGAAAATCACGTTTTCGTTACTATTTTGAATGTTATTTGCAAATTTATCAATTTTAACACTTCACAAATGTAGATCAAAGTAGCCTGCGTCTGATGATAACAACTTTACAATTTGTTGGGACATTTAAAATGGGTTTTTGGTCAAACTAGTAATAACTACTATAATTTTTAGTAGCAGTTTTTTTCAAAGAGTTGCAAATTTCGGCAAAATTTGATGCTTGCTTCAAAATATACCACTCAAGATCTATTAAACCTGAAAGTTTGCGGAGGTATAATTTAGTGTTTTTGAGATATCTTGTTTTTAAATATTGATGTTTTTATACCTAAATTATTTTGAAAGAGAAGCAATTCTTTATTCCGAAGTTGTCCTGCCAGTAGATACTCACGGATCACTTTTCAATTAAGAGTTTTATGTTTACCCAATGCCTTGATTACTTAAAATTGACGTTTTGTGTTAAATTGTTTTGTGCATTAATTTATTGAATCAACAGTGCTATTGTTCTATTGAAAGAAAGGAATTATAATGGTTTTTGGTCCTGTGTGAGCGACTCACGCAAGTGCAAAGCTTCGTTATACCAATCCGTGTGATCAATTATGAGTTTCAGTTAACTCAACGTACATACGGAAAAATAAATAAATTATTGGTTAAATTATAAAAAATCCTCAGCTCAAGATGAGAGTTGAATTCACGACTCTTATACAAGGCAAGTGCTTAACTAATTAAGTCACTGTGCCAAATATTGACACGGCATTGATGAGCAAAGTTTTTTTTTTCATAATTTAATCAATATCAATCGAAACATACACACTCAGTTGAGCTCGGCTAATTTCCATTCTTTTGCCGAGATTCGCACAGCCGAGCGCTCAGCAATTGCAATTTAACTGAGATATCAGCAAAAAGTCAAGTTTATTCATAACAGCACCCATGAATACCGCTGGCAACAAACATTAAATGTCAAGCGTTTAGCCGAGATTTCAGCAGATGAACTTTAACCGAGATTTGCACAGCCGATCTCGGCATTCTGTTTTAAGTGTGTATGTACGTTGAGTTAACTGAAAATCATTATTGATTCCACGTGTTGGCATACTGGAACTTTGCACTAACGTAATTCGCTCAGACAGGGTCAAAAACCATTATATTTTTTTTTCTTTCAATAGATCAATACATATATGTGCACTGTTGATTCAATACATCAATACGCAAGACAATTGAACACAAAACGCTAATATTAAGTAATCAGGGCGTTGGGTAAACATAAAACTCTTAATTTAAAAGTGATCCGTGAGAATCTAATGACAGGACAACTCCGGAATAATTGTGGAACGGACCTGGTGTGATGGTTAGAACACTTGACTATCACGCCGAGGACCTGGGATCGAATCCCACTCCCGACAAACTCATAAAATGTGAGTTCTTCCTTCGGAAGGGAAGTAAAGCGTGGGTCCCGAGATGAACTAGCCTAGGGCTAAAAATCTCGTTAAAACAGATAAAAAAAATTGGGATTAAGAATTACTTCTCTTTCAAAATAATTTAGGTATAAAAACATCAATATTTAAAAACAAGATATCTCAAAAACACTAAATTATACCTCCGGCAAACTTTCAGATGTAATAGATCATGAGAGGTATATTTTGAAGCAAGCATCAAATTTTGCCGAAATTTGCAACTTTTTGAAAATAACTGCTAGTAAAAATCATAGTAGTTTTTACTAGTTTGACCAAAAACCCATTTTAAATGTCCCAACAAATTGCAAAGTTGTTATCATCAGACGCAGGCTACTTTGATCTACACTTGTAAAGTGTTAAATTTGATAAATTTGCAAATAACATTCAAAATAGTAACAAAAACGTGATTTTCACGTAAATTTTACTATTTTTGGTATAACTTTGTTATTTGAAGTCACACAGCTATGGTGCCTTCGGCGACTTTTTTTATTTTTGCAAGCTCTACAACTTTGCAGAAGACGGGAAACCTCTAGGACGTAAAACAAAAAAGTTAGTATCGCAGCGCCACCTATGCGGCAAAATTACCAACTAACTTTCATCACCACATAAAAGTACAAGTAAAATAAATATAAGTCTCCGAAGACACCAACTCAAAAAAATGTACTCCCAAAACGCTAGAGGTTTTTACTTGCTAGATCCCGCTCGTGGCCCAGTGTGCAATGGTTTTTAGTTAGACATTTTCTCGCTAGATGGTGCTGTAGTACATATAATTGTTTTGACTACATTTTAGCCCAACAAACAGATACATTTTTTTTTTGTTTTGTGCAAATATGTTTGTCTGGCCTTAGTTCGGTAGTGTAATCAACAGTATGAAATTCTTCAAACAGTTGGCAAATCGATTATTTCTAGGGGTTCCTCTCGGAATTACTTCAGGTAATTCTTTCGAAAGTCCTTCATAAGTTTTTCACAGGATTCCTTTAGGGGTTTCTTAAAAAAAATAGTGGATTTCCATTAGGGATTCCTCGCTGAATTCCTTTAGAGATTCCTCCAGGGACTTCTTAATAGATTTCTACTGGGATTTTTCTGGAATTTCTTCCGGAGTTTTTCCTGGGATGCCTTTCGAGATGTATTCCGGAATTCCTTCATTGGTCGTTGCCGGTATTTCACCTTCTGAACTCTGTCATAGATTTGTCCATGATTTTTTTCTGGAATTTAACCCGAGATTCTTCTTGAGATATGTTCCAACAGTTCATCAGAGAATTCTCGAGATTCCTTCAGTTATTCTTCAAGGGATTCCATTGCGAATTTCTTACAAGATTCCTCCCGAGTTTCTTTCACATATTATTCTCACGATTGTATTTCGCATTCCTCCAGGATTTGAGGGTCTTGTTTCCCAGACTGAAAAAAATCCCGGGATTCGGGATTTTTATTTTCCAATTCCCGGGATTTCCCGGGATCCCGGGAAAAATCTAAATTTTCTAAAAAAAAAAAACGATGAAAAAGTTAATGGAACGATTTCTTAAGCACTTTTAATTAAATTCGATCAACTAATAACCATTATATTCGAAAGAAAATACATATTTCATAGACATTTGGTTGTGTGAGGGCAGTTGGAGACATTCAAAGGTATTTGAAAATTTTCAAATAAAGTTCATCTTCTTCCGCAGTAGGTTAACTCGGGCTATAGGTTAACTTCTGCCTTACTTATCCGAAGGAATTTTTTGACAGAACTTGATGATGTTTCTAGAGTAATCCCTTATAATTTACGCTGAGACGTGAATGAATTCTGTGTGAGAATTTTATGACGGAGTTAAAATGGCAGTGTTAGAATGGTGATTTGAACATTTCAAACGGCAATTTCATATGATATTATTTGTCCGCATTTTGTTTTTTTTTTTAAGAAAATGTGTGACTATTTCAATTATATGTGGATACACATTCATGTTAACATTTCAGAATTTCAATTACTTTTTTGGTGAAATACATTGCAGAAACTGTGGAAAAAATCCAGAATAATTTAAGACAGACCCTCTCAACAAACTTCTTGTTAAACTGATATGAATATCTTCAACAAAAATCCTTATGAAAATCTTTCGAAAATTTATTTATGATTTCCATTTCAACATTTCTATCCCGAAAGTCCATTGATCTTTTTTTCGATTTGTTTGGCAAGATGACAAGGTATTAAATTATATTCTTCGATTTTATTGTACAATTCGCTATATTTTTTTTTTGCAATTCGGTATCGCTCTTTTTTTCACCATAAATCATCACAGAAATTTCTGCAGAAGATCTAAAAACGGTATGCTGTTCCTTCTTGTAAATAAATTACCGATTTCTCTTAGAAATTTCGTAAATATTATCACTTGTATTATCTCTAGTGATTGTTGAAATGAGCTCCGCAGAAAATTTCGCCTGGACTAAGGAACTGTCTCAACGAATATCTTTACGAAATCGTCAACAAATATTTCAAAGATTGTCAAAGTCCTGCAGAGGTTAGGGATTGTTTATCCGTTTTCTTTTGAAAATTCTGCGAATTTTCCTCATAATTTAAACGTAAATGTGCAAGCAATTGATCAGGGCTGTTGAATATTATATAACAACACAGTATTCTTAAGGGATGACTCCAGAAACATCTAAAAATATTTGCAACAGTTTACATATTTCACATATTGTAAAAATGTTGAACATTGCCATAAATTCCAAGAATACTTCCAGAACAATCTAGCTTAAAATAAATCATTTTATTTCACATTCCGATATTCTGTCTGTTGATTCAGTTTTATTATAATTGTAATGTAACGCCACATAAATGAAAAATGGAAAGGCAGTAATAAATTGAAAAATGTAAAATCAATGTAAAAACAAAAGATTTCGACTCAGTTATGCCCATGTGGCGCCCGAGCCTTCCAAATAAACGAATAAGTAAAAAAAATGAAAAATAAATGACATAAATTCAGCCAAAATATATTTGGTTGAATTAGTTGGACTTTCATCTAAACTTGATTTAAGTAGAAAAAAACTATACCTGACAGATAGCATAGAATTGGATGGAAAAAAGGAAACATTGACAAAAAGAAGATTTCAAAGTGAAAAGATTTGTTTTAGTATTGCCATTTTTTTATTTTCGGGAAATCCCGGGAATTTCAGAAAAATATCCCGGGATTCGGGATTTTTCAGATCCCGGGATATCCCGGGATTTTTGTCCCGGGAAATCCCGGGCAAGACCCTCTATCCAGGATTCATGCTGGGGTTTCTCCCGGGCCTCCGTTAGACTTCCTTCGGGGATTCCTCCTATGATTACTTCACTGATTGCTACTGGGAATCCTTTGAACACTTTTCCCGGGGTTCCTTCCGGGTTCTTTCACGAACTATTCCAGAGTTGCATCAGAGATATTTCCAGGACCCATCAAGAAGGATTTTCACCCCGATTATTTATCATTGATACCTCCCGAGATTTCGTTATTTATTTTTACTGGGTTTCATAGAGGGATTCTTTCAAGCAATTTCCTAACAATTTTATCAAAAGTTTATTCTTTCTTAATTGATTTCTTTGTAGGTTTTTCCTGGAATTCTATCCTGGAACTATTCATTGATCTTTCCTGGGTTTTCTTTAGGAAGGATCTTCTCCTAAGATTTCTTCGTGGATTTTTTGGAAGTTCTGTCAATGATTTATCCACGAACTCTTTCTGGATTTCAGTTAACAATTGCTTCCGGAACTCCTTCATTGATCCTTTCGAATTTCCTTCAGGAGTATTCCCCTAGATTCTATCAGGCATTCCTATCGGTATTCCTCCATTGATTTCACCCAAGATTTCTCTAGAAATTTCTTCCTGGATTTTTCCCAAGGCTGCATCAAGGACACCTCCGCCATTCTTCCTAGGTTTTCTCCCAAAATTCATTCAGATACTTCTCTTGGGCTTCCTTTCTATATATTCCCCTAGGGGTATCTTTCGAAATGTCTTAATAGATTACACAGAAAAAAAAAATCATGTAAAATACAGCGAAAAATCATGCACATAAAGTTAATGCTAGAGTTAGTGCATATTTACAAGAGATATCATGTAAAATTACGTGACGTTCGTGTAAATTTCCGCTAATAGTCGCGTAACCGGTTGGAGTCCATGATAGTTTACGCAATGGTTGGCGGAAATTTACACGATGGTAATGTAATTTTACATTATATCTCATGTAAAAGTGCACTAACTCTAGCATTCCTTTTATGTGCATGATTTCTCGCTGAATTTTAATTGGGTTTTTAAATTTTGAAAAATGTTTCGATTTTTTGATTTTATACGAAAGAGCACCTTTTTCTGAGCCACTATGATTTTTTTCAGATTTTTAGAACTTTATTTTGGCACCTTAAATCTATTTCAAAGAGATTTTTAGAAATTACCTTTTGACAGCTGGGCAACTGTTTGACAGCTCCGTCCAGTACAAACTGCGACGAGGGGTGATTCGACAAATCGCTCCCATACAAACTTCAAATTGATTTTTAAATAGGTTCCCGACCACCAAAATTCATGAAAATTTGGATTTCGGCTCATTTTGACATGCAGATTCAGAATATCGAATTATCTCAACACCGTTAAAGAAGCCAATTACATATGTTTTCTGTGTACTTTCTGGATTCTTCCAAGGATTTTTCCCGACATTTCTACAATAATTTTCTTGGGATTGTTCCAGGGATTTCTTTGAAAATTTCTTCAGGAATTTCACCTGAGATTCTTTAAGTGGTTTCTTCACTCCTGGGATTTTTCAGGGTTTTTTTTAGGATATTCAAACGGACTTTTTTGAGGGTCTGTGAGGGATTATTTTTAGATTAGGGATTCCTTCAGAGACTTCTTATAAGCTTCTTCCAAGGATTCCATGCGGGATTCCCTTAGGAACTATTCTCAAGATTCATTATTTGTTCCTCTCAGAAGTATTTCAAAGATTCTTTCCGGAATTTCTTAAGGCAGTTCTCCCGGGTTTGCATCATTTGTTCATTCACTGCATTTTTTTTTCTGGGATTCCATTTTAGATTTCTCACGGTTTTTTTTTCTTCAATATTCTTTCAGGTATTCCTTCCGTTGAATAATTTAGGGATTCCTTCAGAGATGTTTTAATTGATTCTTCACGGATTTACATTTGTGATTCCTCCCAAAATATTTTCAGGTAGGGGTGGCATTACGCACAGTGCAGCTCGTTTCACTTATTATTCCACGGTGCAACGAACCAGTATGGGAACGTATTCTACAATGGCAGGAATGTGGAGCAGACCTGGTGTTATGGTTAAAGCACGTGACTATCACACCGAGGACCTGGGATCGAATCCCACTCCCGACAAACTCACGAAAATGTGAGTTCTTCCTATGGAAGGGAAGTAAAGCGTGATTCCCGAGTTGGGGGGTAACGTACAAAAGGCTGAAATAACAACAAGTTCAAACACGAAAGGCTGAAATTACAAAAGGCTGAAGTAACATTAGGCTGATATAGTGATTCGCCTTGTTTTTAAATGCACCTGCCCAAAGACTTACCTCAACACAAACAACTCAAACAAACAGACTTCTTCTTCTTCTGTATGGGTTTGCGTTCCCACTGGAACTTGGCCTGTCTCTCTCCAACTTAGTGTTCTTTGAGCACTTCCACAGTTATTAATTGGAGGGCTTTCTTTGCCAGCCATTGCATGAATTAGTATACTGTGAGGCAAGCACAATGATACACTATGCCCAGGGAGTCGAGAAAATTTACCCGACCGGGACGGGATTCGAACCCGCCGTCTCCGGATTGGCGATCCATAGCCTTAACCACTAGGCTAACTGGAGACAAACAGACGTATCACTCTGAATGGGAATAATTACATACATACACTAGTTTTACGCTCTCCTTGAACATTTTCTTGTTAATCAATTACCCAGCCGTGGCACTCGCATTGGTTTTGCTTGAGCTTGACGTTTGACCACCCTACCGTGCCCTAGTTCATGGTTGGCCAAATTAACCCATTTTGAGGGAACATGCTTTAGATACTTCGTTCTGTATCGGAAGTTTTATGACTGGTCCTAATCCTATGCATTTCAGAATTTCTCAAAAGAATAGCATATATTTTAAAGAAGGGAAATTCTCTGATGATATTGTTAGTAGCCGTAATGAAAACAATCACCAAAACAATATGACTCGAAAAAACAGCTCATGTTTAAAGAAGGAAAAATTAATTATGGTAATATTATCAGTATCTTTTTGTGTTCGTTGGTATGCATCATCATGAAGAGGCTCACTAAGCTCAGGTTCAAAACTAGCTGTAACTAAGGGCTACGCGTTCGGGTCCAGAACTTTTCATTATATTGGGCAACAACTTTCTTGGCTCCCTTTTCAGGAAGTTTCAGAGGAGTTTCGATGGGTTCCGGAGGCGTTACGCTGACGTTTCGGGGGGGGTTCAGAGTGTCTCGGGTGCCATACATGGGTTTCATGTAGATTTTAGAGGAGTTTCGATGGGTTCCGGAGGTATTTCAGGAAGTTTCAGATGACTTTTAGAGTCATCATCACAATATCTTTTGAAACGCCCCTAAAATGCCATTTAAAAAATACACGGACACGTTTAGTACTTCCAGTGAGCTATTCGCTCTTTGAAGGAAGCATGACACTAGGCAACGGACTAGCATGCAACACCCAGTGGCACAGCCGAAAACTTTTCCTGATAGCTGCGGCGGGAATCGAACTCGCGCTCCTAGCACGATGCAACCAAATGCTTGGCACTAGCCACACGACCACGAAGCCACAAAGGATTTAAGTAGTTTCTTGAAACCTCTTGACCCTGACCTGACATTTTTATTATGCGGTTTAATTGGCAATTATCGGTGAATTGCCGATAATTGCCAATAAAACCGCATAATAATCGTTCACGGTGATCAACCCCGGTCAGAACCTGACCTGAAATGCCCCGAAACACCACTGAAACCTCCATAATACCATTGAAACGCCCTTGAAGTCATAATACTAAAAACCCAGATTAATCCACCTAATGGTGATAGCGCCTTTCTCGTTGAATATGTACTCATGATCTTTTCGTCGACGTTAGCCGAAATTATCCTGAAGCCTGAGAACACGTTATATAGAAATGCAACATTTTTAACAGACTTGGGAAACTTATTGATGACACACATTTCGATGTTACGTTCAACGACAAAACAGAGCTGACAAATATCAGACCTCTTAGTTAACTACTTGACTACCTTAACTTTATTCAAAATCGCAGATCATTTATATTTTCGACCAAGTTTTTTTCAGCATACTGTAGGCTATATTTTTATTATTCTTGGTTACACGATTATAAGAAAAATGCAGAAAAGGGAAATATTCCTTTCAAATTTCAATCGCAATGAAAAGAGCGAGGACTCAAGCAGCCGCACCCAAATTGTGAGCAGTACCGTTTCGGATCACTATCGGTGATTTTCTAATGTGATCTGAGCTTATTTCTTGCTAATCCTAAGTTTTTCAAAAAGTCGTGATTTTATGTAACGCATGCATGATTTTGCTTCACTTCTCTATTTAATTACTTCTGGTGGAACACTCGCAACCGATTCCGGAACACTATTATACTAGCCTTAGATGTGGCGTGCGACTATTTTCTTGCTGACCGTTCATCAGATTATCAAAAAGCCGCTATGGTTAGGTTCCCTTCTATATTTTACCACTTCTGGCGGGACACTCGTTACCAGTTCTGGAAGATTTTTTCTGGCCAGCTGTTCAGTGGGCTATTGAAAAAGCCTTCATTTGATGTGTCACATGCATAGGTTCGGATTTTTTATATTTGACCACTTACGACGGAACACCCAAAATCGGTTCCCGGAATCGATCTATTATCCCAAATATGGTCTGAGACTATTTTCTTTCTAACCGTTCATCAGGTAATCTAATAAACCATTTGATGTATCGCATGTTTTTGGTTTTCTTGTACATTTGACCATTTCTGGCGGAACACTCGGATTCGGTTCCGTAACACATTGATATGGTCTGTGACTGATTTCTGGCTAACTGTTAATTATCTTAAATTAGATCCCTAATGTAGTATTAGCCTACTTCCTTGATTACTGATCATAAGGTTAATGAAAACCCGTGATTTGATGTGTCGCATTCATGAGTTTAGTACACTTCTACATGTGGCCACTTCCGGAGGGAAACAAGGAACCGGTCCCGGAACACTACCGGTTCAGATATGGTCTGAAACTGTTTTCTTGCTAACCGTTTATCAGGTTATCAAAAAAGTCGTTCTTTGATGTGTCGCATGCATGGCTTTGGTTCACTTTTATATTTGGCCACTTCCGGCGGGCTACCCGGAATTGATTCCGGAATACTACCGACAGACCCCAATGTGGTCTGATCTAATTTACTTAATAACTGGTCATCAGGTTATTGGAAAGCTGTGATTTGATGTGTCGCATGCTTAGGTTTGGGTCACTTTTATATTTGGCCACTTCCGGCGAAACACCCGGAACCGGTTCCGGAACACTACCGGTTCAGATATGGTCCTAGACTATTTTCTTACCAACCGTTAATTAGGTTATCAAAAAAGCTGCATTTCGATGTGTCGCATGCATGGATTTGGTTTACTATAATATTTTGACCACTTCCGGCGGGACATCCGGAACCGGTTCCGGAACACTACTAGTTCAGATATGGTCTAAGACTATTTTCTTGGAAACCGTTCATCAAGTTATCGAAAATCCCGCAGTTTGATGTGTCGTATGTATGGGTTTGGTGCATTTTTGTGTCGGGCCCCTTCCAGGGGTACCAGTCCGGAACACCTAAATGGCCATAACTCCGGAACGGCTGGACCGATCCGAACCATTTTCAATAGGAAACAATGGGACCAGATTCCGCGTCGAATGAACCGTCGGTCATTAAAATCGGTTGAGGTTTACTGCCAAAAAGTGATGTGAGTTTTTTTGTCCACACACATACACACATACACACACACACATACACACATACATACACACAGACATCACCTCAATTCGTCGAGCTGAGTCGATTGGTATATGTGACTCGACCCTCCGAGCTTTCTATCAAAAAGTCATTTTTGGAGTGAACATATAGCCTTTCCAGTACACTTAGTGTACGAGAAAGGCAAAAAACCTTTTGGACGTTCCAGAAACCTCCTGAACGCAACTTAAATCACCTTGAAACACCCCTGAAATGTTTTCAAACGCCCCTAAAATTATTCCTAGAGGCACCCTTAAAGGGCCCATATAGCCGAGGCGGTAAACTCACGGGTATTCAGCACGACCATGCTGAGGGTGACGGGTTCGATTCCCGATCGGTCCAGGATCTTTTCGTAAAGGAAATTTTCTTGACTTCCTTGGGCATAGAGTATCTTCGTGCCTGCCACACGATACACACATGCAAAATGGTCATTGGCAGAGGAAGCTCTCTGTTAATAACTGTGGAAGTGCTTATAGAACATTAGGCTGAGAAGCAGGCTTTGTCCCAGTGAGGACGTTACGCCAAGAAGAGAGAGAGAGAGAGAGGCACCCTTAAAACCCCCAGAAAATCTCTGAGATTACTCTGTAATGTCTTGAAACACCATTCAAACCCCGTGTAATACTCTTGAGACCCGCTGAATTGCCCTTGAAGCCTCTTGAAACCGGTCTGAAACTCCTTTAATACTATTGAAATGCTCATGAATTCCCCGTAATGGGACTACGGAAAACGCCTACATAACATGACAGACAGGCTCTTGAAATCTCCTGAAACATCAACCCTCTGGAACGCCCCTGAAGTCCCTTGGCCTTTCTGGAAACCTTCTGGAAATCCCCTTATCCCCACCTAAAATGCCCAGGAGCATTATTTCCCTCTTTATATGCCTTTTTTAATTTGTGTAAACTTTTAATGTAGGTATGCGCCATGTGCGTAAAAAGAGGTTCCAGTGTATTGGTAACAAAAGATAACTTACGGTACGGAAAGATGATGGAAGACCATCAACCTATTGGCATCACAGGGGATTTTTTTTTCGGCTTTCAGTCTATCAAGCGATTAAAACGAAAGTATCTTTCTTACGCCCGACGTTTCAATGGGTTTTACCATCTTTTTCAAGGGTTCTGTAAAGCCGAAAAAAAGAAAAGAAAAAAAAATATCCCCTGTGAATTCGAAACAGTCGATAGCATCCACGTACCTATTGGCATCCTCATCGGGGAGAATTAAGAGTGCTTCGAAATGTGTGGCATAAGGGGCACACGGAGGACTGCCAGGTCGACCTTGATGGTCAACGTGCATGGGACAGTTTCATTAAAGGAAGAATGATTTCGAGGGTAGATAGTTGGGTAAAGAGTAGGTTGTCCCAAAAATTGCACATGGTCAAAAAGCTTGGGGGCTCACCCTGCAAATGATAGCTAAGGGTGTTAGAAACAAACTTTTGTATGAAGGCAACTTTCAGAAATGACGTTTAGAGGTCGCCCCGGCGATATTTTTGAAAAATTGCCATTTTTCATAATAAATTTCATACAAATATTTTTTACCGTACAAAAATTTGCAATACCCACTATTTGTATATTTTTTGCAGCTTGATATGGATCCAAACCACTTCGGAAAAATAATTAACGACATGTTTTGCAGGTAACTTTTTGATACTGAATTTTTGAATTTACTAAAATTTGTTATTTTTTGATATACTGTGCCTTTTACCCATCATAAAACGTATCTGAACCTTATGCTAATTTAAAACAATTTCCATGAAAAGATCGGAAATTTTATGAGGAAAAACTTTGCCGAAGACAGCATGGCGTTTTTTCTATTCGTTTTAGAGTTATGCACAACTATTTGGTGAAATCTGAATTTTAAGGTATTTTTCTAAAAATTTCACATAAGAACTTCCCAAAAACACATACAAAGTAAAAAATCACGTATGCTCAACAAGTTTTTGTCCTGATTGTGTTATGGAACTATGGTGACATCATTATCTCATTTTTATTTTTTGTTATTCAATCCCTTCACATAGAAATTAACTAGCAAAGATTCCTTAAAAAGCTAGCTCTCTTGACAAGCTTCGTACAGCCTACTGATTTTTCGAAGACGTATGAGTCCTGGACCAGTGAAACAGCCCAGGAAAGAATGCACAATGGTCCCAGGTCCGAATCTAGCTAGACAAAATTATTTACGGCGAAACTATTGATTTTAGCTATATGGTGTCTTTGGGAAAGTTTTTCCAAAATTTGTGTCCTATTTAGTCAATAAATTGAAATTAGGATGGTCCAAATGGTTTAAAAGATTTGTATATCAACTTTTTTGTTTTTCCGAATACACCTATACAATGTTCTACAAAGTTTTAGAACAATTAATTTGAGGCAACTTTGCTGAAGAAACCAACCTCCTAACTATTACGTTTGACGAGTTATGATTTTTTGAAGCTTGGATGTTAGGGTGGACCTTAAAAAAATCAGTTTTTTGCTTATAACTTTTCATAGGGACATTTCTCGCAAAAACGTTGTTCCGAGCACTTTTAGATCTTTTGATTTTACACTTTTTCTCTGAAGAGGGCAATGTTATATCTCTTGAAATAAGAAAGTTATGCAAGATTTTCTCTTAAAAAATCGTTTTTCTTACATGTAAATATTTCAGAATGACGAAAACCGATTTTCAATCTTTTAAATCCATTCAAAAGATCTCACTTTCATTGTTCGATGGTGAAAAAATGAAAGAAGTGTTTTTTGTTTAAAGCGCCTAATTAATTTTTGAAAATATGTCATTTTTCATCAAAAAATGGCCATAACTTCAAGAATATACAAAATACAGGTATGATATCTTCGGCAAAAAGGTGCGCAATTGAATGCTTTAAAATTGTCTAGAACTAAGTTTTTTTGAAGAATCAACACATAAAAACATATTTTAAAAAAATTGAATTTTTAACTAAAAAATGAACACTATCAACGTTTCAAAGAACCTTCTGTCAATGCTACCCTAATGAAAGGTTCCATACTTGTCTCTATATGTTGAATTTCTAAAAACAGTCAACTTCAACAATGTACGAATTACGGGTATGATGTCTTCGGCAAAAACGTGCGCAATTGAATGCTTTAAAAATATCTAGAACAAAGTTTTTTTTTAAACCAACACATAAACATATATTTGAGAAAACAATGTTTGAATGACAATTAAACCCGATTAGAAAAGGAATGCTGATCAAAGTAGCCTAGATCAAAGTAGCCTAGTTCAAAGAAGCCTAGTCAGCAGAGCATGATTTTCTGCATGCATGCTGTTGAATTTTGGTTAGTGCGTAATCGTTCCACAGAAAAAAGCAAGATGTCAGTTGGTAAGTTACAGAATTTCTCAACTTTTGAAGTAGATTCCCTAACTAAATTTTCCACCAGGTCTTAAAGTCGCCTTCCATGAATTGGCTGAACAATTCATTACCGATAGTTCTACAACATCTTTGTGTCAGTACGTTATTGACAAGTTCCAGGGCAAAACAATTGATACTGCAGAACTTCAAAAGAAAATTAGCTTTTTCGCACTCAAATTCACAACAGCATGGAAAAAGAGCAACCGGAAAAGAGACCGTTTCTTTGAGCGCAACAAAATTTGGTTGAGTGGGTTTGAAACTTTCAAAGAACTTCCGATGTCGAACACCAAGAGAGGGCGTCCGCGTAAATCATTTGAAACCTCAAGCACAAAATCGAAGCAGCGAAAAGTTCATGATATCAGCGTCGAAGTTCCGTATCAGGAGTTGATGTTTGCAGCGGCAACAAGAGCCACAAGTTCCGGACATAGAGATGCGGCAAAGATCATCAAAAATATTTCTGAATTTCCAGAAACCGCCACTAGCTTGAAGCAATCTATGAAGTCTAGTGATGCCGGAGTGGAGCAGTATTCACCGACTGAAGCTTTGGCATTCATTTGTAAGAACGGATTTTCCAAGAGTCAATACAATGACATTCGCGCATCGGATTTGAAGAAAGGGTGTGATATGTATCCGTCCTACAATCGGGTTTTGGAGGAAAAGAAGCTGACGTATCCTGAAGGTAATTTCTATTTCATTAGATAGGGCCCATTCATACACTATAAAGGCATCACAAAACATCTTTTCTAGTATCTAACATGATCGAAATGAATCTATGTTGCTTATGGACAGATAATTATGGGAATGCAAAAATAGTCATGAGATATTCATAATTTTCAGGTATTACGATAAAACCATCAGCAGCCGAAGTTCCCCTCCAATCCCTAGTTGACCACACAAACAAACGCTTAATAGAAAGCCATAGAAGTATTCTTGCTGGTTCGGCTTGTAATACGTTTGAGATTAACTATAAGTGGGGCTGCGATGGCAGTAGCAATCACTCTCGCTTCAGCAAAACTTTGTTGAAACGGATGAAGACGGTGAATTACGAGAGTACAATGATTCACACATATTTTCGATGGCTCTTGTTCCTCTCCAATTAATTGGAAGAATCTCAGAGCACGAACGAGATATTTTTTGGAAAAATGATCTACCTTCTTCCGTTTCGTTGTGCAGACCGATCAAGCTAATTTTTTTTTTGAAGGAATCTGCTCAGCTAACGCGAAATGAAGTTGAGAAAGTGCGAGATCAAATAAAAAATCTTAGGCCAACTGAAATTCTTCAAGACGGTCGGACAATTACTGTATATTCTTTGTTAATTCTAAGTATGATGGATACTAAGGTAGTAAACGACCTCACAGAAACAAACTCGCAATCCTGCTCATTTTGTGGGAAAAGCGGAAAGAATCTGAATGACGCAACCAACGATCTGAACGAGACCAACGCTGAAAAGTTCTCTCGTGGATTCTCCCCTCTCCATTGCTATATTCGGACAATGGAACTGTTTCTTAAGGTAGCATATCGACTAAAAATGGAAAAACCGACATGGCGCGTAGCGAAGTCTAACGAAGCTGTCCGTCAACGAGAAGCCACCATTCGAGCCGAAATAAAACGAAGACTAGGGCTCAGAATTAGCGAACCGTTACCGAGCGGTGGCAACAGCAATGATGGTAATACCTCACGAACGTTCTTCAAAGAATGGCGTACAATCTGCGAAATTACGGGGTTGAATGAAGATCTACTGGAGAGAATGTACATCATTCTAGTTATTATCAACTGTAAGAGTGATATCAACGTGGAAGTATTCCAAAACTACTTGGAAACGACTAGGAAACTTTATATCAGGTAAGATGTAGTTTGACATATCAGGCCAAACATGTCTAAAGGTCCAATCTGCAGAAGAGAGGCTCTCTTTGGTTTCCCTCTCTTTCGTTATTATCTCAGCTGTTTCTTTGTATTATTATTGTCTCCTTGCATTGAACGATGGTCAACACAATCGTCTTTTGATTTGTACTGCAAAAATAGTTGAAAAGTGTGCCATTACATTGCAATAATTGAAAGAGAAATTGAACAAAGAGAGCCTCTCAAATGCAGATAGGACCTATTGAAATGTTTGGCCTGATATAATAATAATAAAACTAATAATAATGGAATTGGATAATAATAATTATTTATTCTAGCCTATATGGTTGGTATCCGCTGTCTTCAACTCTCCACAAAATTTTGGTCCACGGCGGTGCCATCGCGAAGCACAGTACTGTTCCTGTTGGAATGTTGAGCGAGGAAGCACTGGAGACCCGGAACAAGTCTATCAGAAATTTCCGAGAATTCCACTCCTGGAAATTCAGCAGAACGGCAAACATCGAAGACGTCTTCCAACGTTTGCTTCTAACATCCGATCCAGTGATTTCCTTGATGAATAGGAAAAGCAGCGATTCTCCTTTAAACTCTCTTCCAGCCAAAGCTCAAGAACTTGTTATTTTGAATTGAATTGAAAAGATATGTAGTTTTAATTTTTATTTGTTCTAAGCTCAATAAACCAAAATATTAAGTATATACATACTAATCGATTGTTTTTAGAAATCCAACATAGAGAGAAAAGTATGGAACCTTTCATTAGGGTAGCATTGACAGAAGGTTCTTTGAAACGTTGATAGTGTTAATTTTTTAGTTAAAAATCCAATTTTTTAAAATATGTTTTTATGTGTTGATTCTTCAAAAAAACTTAGTTCTAGACCATTTTAAAGCATTCAATTGCGCACCTTTTTGCCGAAGACATCATACCTGTATTTTGTATATTCTTGAAGTTATGGCCATTTTTTGATGAAAAATGACATATTTTCAAAAATTAATTAAGCGCTTTAAACAAAAAACACTTCTTTTATTTTTTCACCATCGAACAATGAAAGTGAGATCTTTTGAATGGATTTAAAAGATTGAAAATCGGTTTGCGCCATTCTGAAATATTTATATGTAAGAAAAGCGATTTTTTAAGAGAAAATCTTGCATAACTTTCTTATTTCAAGAGATATAACATTGCTCTCTTCGGAGAAAAAGTGTAAAATCAAAAGATCTAAAAGTGCTCGGAACAACGTTTTTGCGAGAAATGTCCCTATGAAAAGTTATAAGCAAAAAACTGATTTTTTAAGGTCCACCCTAACATCCAAGCTTCAAAAAATCATAACTCGTCAAACGTAATAGTTAGGAGGTTGGTTTCTTCGGCAAAGTTGCTCCAAATTAATTGTTCTAAAACTTTGTAGAACATTGTATAGGTGTATTTGGAAAAACAAAAAAGTTGATATACAAATATTTTAAACCATTTGGACCACCCTAATTTCAATTTATTGACTAAATAGGACACAAATTTTGGAAAAACTTTCCCAAAGACACCATATAGCTAAAATCAATAGTTTCGCCGTAAATAATTTTGTCTAGCTAGATTCGGACCTGGGACCATTGTGCAATGGCAAAGTGCATAAAGGCGAATACGTTGATCCATGTTAAATTCAAATCGCGATTACGAACATCTTACGTAAGAATACCAATTTTTAGATACTAAGTTCCAATTCTATACATTCTGAAAAGCAGGGCATGTCTTTTTTACACCTACTGATTTGAACTATCTTATCAACACCGAACATAAGATATTGTGCGTTTAGCACTAAATTGATTTCCGAAAAAACTTCATTGACTTCCGCTGCCTTTCCTATGCGTTAAACATAACGTCGGAAGTAGTGCGCTGTATAAAAAATCAGATTTACTGTACAGCGCACTACTTCCGACGTTATGTTTAACGCATAGGAAAGGCAGCGGAAGTCAATAAAGTTTTTTCGGAAATCAAATTAGTGTTAAACGCACAATACACCGAGGCAAATTGAATCGGGTGGGATGAGATGATCCAGTGAGTTAACGTAATGTTATCCAAGGTTAGAACAATTTGATTACCATAACACATACACGGCATACAATAAAACAAGGTAGGCTATTATTGGTAAACAACAGTTTTGGACATAAACAAGTGACGTCATTTTTATCGTCCTATATGTTGATCAAAATGATAGGGACTACTAGAACGTTTTATTCATGTCCTTGAACGATTAGAACAATGTCATTGAACAATAAAATCAGCATGTTTTGCGGAATGTATCACCTTCTAAATGGTATAGAAAATGTGCCGTGCGTTTTATTGTGTATTATGCTCGTATAAACAATTGTCAGCACATAACCGTTAAAAATGCCATGGCCTACTGAGGCATCTCGAAATGGTACCTAATGATAAAGTTTCTCGCTTGTAGGTACCTTTCTGTATCAAAGAAAATGGATTTGTCAACGGAAACAAAAATTCAATGAATGATGCCACCATAATTCCTAAACACAATCATGACAAAAACTTGTTGAGCATACCTGATTTCTAGCGTAACATGTGAAAAGGGCCTAAAGCCTTTTTGTAAACAAACATGCTTCGGTCGCTGTAGGACTCATCTTGATCCACCCACGGACAACAACACACTTAACAGATAGCCCGAAGATTATTTTTTTTGATAAGCGTGCTGATGTGCGTGGTGGATCCAGATGAGTCCTACAGCGACCGAAGCATGTTTGTTTACAAAAAGCCTTTAGGCCCTTTTCACATGTTATGCTAGATTTTTTACTTTGTATGTGTTTTTGGGCAGTTCTTCTGTGATTTTTTTAAATACCTTAAAATCCAAATTTCACCAAATAGTAAATCGTGAATAACTCTAAAACGGATAGAAAAAACGCAATGCTGTCTTTGGCAAAGTTTTTCCTCATAAAATTTCCGATCTTTTTATGGAAATTGTTTTAAATTAGCATTAAGTTCAGATACTTTTTATGACGGGTAAAATGCAAAGTATATCAAAAAATGACAAATTTTAGTATGCTCAAAAATTCAGTATCAAAAAGTTACCTGCAAAACATGTCGTTAATTATTTTTTCCAAGTAGTTTGGGTCCATATCAAGCTGTGAAAAATATAAAAATAGTGGGCATTGCCAATTTTTGTACGGTAAAAAATATTTGTATGAAATTTATTAAGAAAAATGGCCATTTTTCAAAAATCTCGCCGGGGCGACCTCTAAACGTCATTTCTGAAAGTTGCCTTCATACAAAAGTTTGTTTCTAACACCCCACATTGGTCGGGCTCCATACAAAGGGGCGGCCAAAACTCTCGAAAAACGAAATTGATAATTTTAAACTTTATTTCACCTTATAACAAAGCTAATGTACTGTACTTTTATGATTCTTAATTAAAAGAATACCAGCTTTTGTATTTCAATGACATTTTCACTGCCAAAGTGGCCTAAGTCATAAAATTGAAAAATTAATTATTCGAAAAAAGTAAAATAATAATATTTTGAGAATGGAATATATGTTTTAAGTTATCCAGCATATGAAAGCTTGTTATTGGACTGTTTGAATGCACGTATGGTGCAAAATTAATATGTCACAAAACTTTTCAAATTTTCATATATTGTACCTTAGAAATTTTGGGATTTTTTAAGTTAAAAAACGGTTCGTGTCGTCACGTGTCGCCGCAATTTCGAATAGTACATCTTAAACATCATGCTTAGAGCTGCCTAAAAACGTTTAAATATTTTGCAGAAATTTGCTGTTTTTCAATTTAGAGCTATTTAAAAAAGTCATGTTTTTTCATATATTTTACGATATTTTTCCATTTTTTACTGAAATAAAATTTATCTTTCCACATTTTTCACACATTCTGAACAAACTTGATTGGATTTGATCGAAAGATGATCATTTATTTAAATCCGAATTGATTTTCTAACAAAAAACGCAAAAAATATGGGGTTCACTGTTTTTTACCGTTTTTGAAATTATTGAAATTACGTAATTTTTGAATACCCCTTTTTAAACACTAAAAACACTATATACCATATCTAGGCAACCTATAACTTCGATTAAACACATAAAAAGAGTTTTGGCCGAACTTTATCTTTTTCCGACCATTGTGCACCCTTAGCTATCATTTGCAGGGTGAGCCCCCAAGCTTTTTGACCATGTGCAATTTTGGGACAACCTAGTAAAGAGGTGCCATGGGGATGTTATGTTCCACATGACTGAGGTCTTTCGGGCCACGGTTGCTTTAGACAGTGTCTCAACCAAGGTCTCAACCGTTTCGGTTATGCTATTTCTCCCGAATGTACAGTTTGAGCAGGTAGAGAGGTAGAGAGTAAACAGTGGAACATGTTTTGTTTATATGCCCGCGTTTCCGCACAATATGTAACTGCATGCTTGTCACAATGTCACATGTGCTAGGGACACGAACCCGGACAATCTTGTCCAGAAGATGCGTAAGGATGAGCTTGGGTGGAAAGCGGGTTACATCGGCCTCCTCTTGTATCCTCGGAACTATAAAGGAAGTGGCAGTTGGACTAGAGAAGTGACTAGTTCAGACGCTAATCATAAGGTGGTCCAAGGGTTTGGAATCGGCTACGTAAGTCATACCAGTGCCTTGCGGTCAAACTTGACCCTTCTATCGTACAAATAGCCATGAGGAGAGCATCCTGATAGCGTTGATATCATGGCGTCGGTCTACTCTTCCCCTCGTAGACTCTCGTTCATACAAAAATTTGAAAATTTTGGAGGGTAGACTTTGACCAGATATCCAAACCCCCCCCCCCCCCAAGTCTACGTCGTTTATGAACAACACCAAAGGGGTTGCGAGCAAGGACCATGTCAGCAAGTCCTTCTATGTGCTAGCTGATAGGGTCTCACTTGTGAGAAGGTTCTATCGCTGTATGCACGGAATCAGTTCTTGATACTTGCTGTGTAGCTGGAGGCAGGCGTGGTATCGACCCGCCTTCCGAGGACAATGCGGCAGCACATTACCTTGGTGTCCTCCTATAAAAGCGTGAGATGTTAGTGATGTTCTTTGCTGCAAGGCTTCGGAGCCAACCTCGAGGATGCGTTGTGCACTAGCTTTTATCCAAAGCCATGTTTTCTAGGTGATCCCGGAGAGATGTAGACAAGGATGTAGGTCTTGGTAGGTTTAGTAAATTAGGGATGTACTTCTGCCTCCTTTGTTGACTGTTGAAGGCGATCCCCAACCCCACTTCCGCTCGGGTATCTGTTAAGCAGATTAACCTCTCACTGCTTAGAGACAAAAAAAAAAAGAAATACCGTGGGTACACAGTCATTGATCACTTAGTAGTATTTTTGACCTTCAAAATTCAATAAAAAATAAAAGAAAACAAATACTACGACTTGGAAAGCACTGTTGGCTATGTTTTGATTCGAACTTTTCATTCCCGATCAATTTGAAGTATAATCGCAAGTCATTTCCGCGTAAAAAAGGAATATTCCACTGTTTACAAAATGCCTTATTATGGATCAGCTCCACTGAGTACCACACATTATGGATCAATTTTTGCCATATTATGGATCAGTGCAAAATTACTCAAAATTCCAACTCTGATAATAAATTTGCATTTGTAAGGCTAAACTACGCAGTGCATTGATTATTTTACTGATGGAGTACCCGATTTTACAACAGGAATAAAGAGAAAACATTAAAAAGTCCCGAATCGATTTACTTCGATAGAGGTGCGCCACTAGGTTTCAGTGATGCTCTCCATTTTAGGTGTTATTTTTACAACTCTGTGTTTCAAGACACCTGGCTTTCAAGGTTACATGTTTTTTAATGATACTTTTGATACTTTAAGGTAAGATAATTGTATCAAGAGCGTTGAGTGGAGCAAAAATCTATATTTGTTTAAAGTGATCCATAATAGCGTCAAACGATCAGTTTTTGGGTCACATTATGGATCACTGTGGAAGGCTACGCCATCCGGATCCGCGTGTGGAAGAGTTTTTGTGCTGTGTGAATTGTGCAGTGTTTCGTGGGTTTCGGAAGAATTATTTATGGAGAACTATTTTCATTTTTCAAAATCAATTCCACGTTGCCGAAGATTGTGTCTGTCAAATCGTGATACGATTGGTAGCGCTACGCCATCCGGAGGAGATTAATTAATTATCGTGTGTGTGATTGCATGCCGCTGCTAGCAGATCGAATAACGCATGCGGTGCCGGGAGTGTAGAAATTTTCCGCGTTTTGCCAGCCCATAACTATCCATGTTTGGAGTGTTTATTTTGTTTTTTTTCGTGTTGTTTTTTTTTGGTTTTCGGCTAATGCATCATGCCATCATTGATTAGAGAATTGTTCTAGAATCAAACATTGTGGTCTCATGCCCGTAATAGAGATAAAGTGACGTGTGTTCTAATGATGACTGAAAGCGTGCGCGAACGCGAAGGTGTTTGGGCGAGGAGTGACCTGATTGCGGCGAGAGGAGGAGAAAACCTGACGGCGGCGTAAAGACGTTACCATGGTGATGGCACAGAGGGCACTATGGCAGCGCTACCTTGGATGGTTTTCGGTGAGATTGTTCCGATCATTAATTAACAAATTAAACTAAATACGTGCCAGTTTCGAAGATTATCTTTGAATCAGGAAGTGTGTTTGCAGTATCATTATCCATTTGATAACGGTAATGCACACATGCGGGGCTTATTGTAAGTGAAAGTGACTTCTGAATGGACGTGTCTCTCCAGCCATTCTGAAATGGGTCTCTGAATCTGCAATAGAGCTATCACCTTCTAACTCCCACACACACACACACACACACACACACACACACACACACACACACACACACACACACACACATTATGGATCACTGTTGAAAGTCACATTATTTTAGTATTTGAGTCCCAGAATAAAACAAAACTTCTTCTAATAGATACATACATATCTTATCCAACGTGTACGAGCGATTTTTATATCAAAATTGATGGATTTCGACACTTTTAGAGCTTACCGCTGCAGAAGTAGATTCTTATGGAATTCGGCTGTTTACTGGCAGATGTAAGAGGATAACACTATCGTTGCATTAAAATACATTTTATTGTTAGATTGAACTCTTGTAAATGGTTTTTTATCTCAGAAAACAAATAGGATCATGCTACAGAAATGATTTTCGTGCCGAAATATATGTTTTGAGCAAGATATTCGACTTTAAACATCAAAGTGATCCGTAACTGTGTGTGATCAATAACTGTGTAGGCAAAGACTTCGAAAAAGTTTTTGTTCCCGGTGCTAAGCAGGTCATCCCCAGAGTGTTACTCACGGTGGTCACTCGTCGCGGAATGTTCTTGAATCATATTGAAACTCATTACCCAGACAACCAGTAATCGTATAAGATGTTACATAAGATGATAAAATGGAGACCATATGCGTGCATGCCTCAATTTAGGCGCATGTAAAATGCACGCATATCGCCTCCACTTTAACATCTTATGCAACATCTTTTACGATCACTGGATATCCGCCCCTTTGATAAAACGCCTAAATTTGTAAATTATGTATCGCATACCCTTACCATCAATCGATCTGACAGTCTTCTTCGCGTAATTAGTGGTCCTCACTCAGCTTCCTTCTTCGTCGGTTTTGCTTATCTCTGTGCCATTCATCGAACGCGTTCCCCAGCAAATCGGTCCCCTTCGGGGGTGTAAAGTGTTTGTTATCAATCGCCCATTGATGACCGACCATTCTTCGAACCGGCGGTCGGATGCATCGACATGCCGTGTTGATCGGACGCTAATCAACGGTCTCGCCGCATTGAGCCCTGGGAGGGGAGCGCTGTCGAACCATTTGTCGTTTGCATGGGCATTAAATTATCGCCTTTCCAACCGATGGCAACGCGCTGATAAGCTGGATACAGCGAGCTTGTGCAGCACGCGGTCACTCGCCGTAAGTTCTCTCAGCTTGATGCCACCAATAAATTAAGCAAGCAACCCGATGTTGGAGTTTGGCCGTCACACCATGTGCCGATGACGACGCCGACGACGTGAGGTTCCCTGCCGAAAAAGATGAGTTAGTCGAGTGCGGTGTTGTTGTATCCTGCTGGGATGAGTTATGTATTGATGTCCGAAAATGTTGTAACCTGCCGGGAAATGCCGGTTGGTTATTGATTTAATGTGCACTCATTGGCGATGATTCAGAAACGGGTGAGTTATGTATTCTACCTTAGTTATAATTATGACCGGTAAACTTTTTAAAATATTGCTAATTGAAAGATAGGACTTGCAACGTCGAAAACAACTTCACTCTTGCACTTTTGTTTCGACTAGCGTTTCACTTGCTTCTCAAGAACCAAACGGCGCAGACGGGCTGGGGTTTGACTCCTTTGATTTTTACTCGCTCGAAGTGTCATCAGTTATCCACTGTTTCTTTCTCCGGGTACGCAGCTCACGCTGACGTAGGTTCTGACTCTGAGATATGGCCAATGCTGTGTACGAACAACTAGATTGCGATTTTAGTTGATGGTCAGAAGCATACCAGTATTTATTTTCAGCATCAACTACTGTACATCCAGTAAATGAATCATCCAATTTCCTCACATCGAACTGTTGATATTAGCTGACTCATCTCAGTCCTTTCGGATGTCAGCATGTATGTCTAGTAAATTGAAAGAAGGGGAAAGAAAAAATCTGCAAAATTCCAATATTTACCACACATAAACAGAGGAAGGCGTCGTCGTCGTCATATTGGCACAGAAGGGTCCACCCAACGCAAAACCACACAGATGTGGAAGGCAAAAATCCTGTCTCCATAGAAAGGGGGAACTTTGCAGCCTTGGCTTGTCACTAATCGAATTCACTTCCGCCTGTCAAGAGTTTTATCTCTTTATCTTCTTGGAATTCTTGTTAGCAGATTGAAAGGGGTCAATGACCTGATGTAACTTGTAGACAATGTTTTCTGTTTTAGCTCTCCGGGCATGCAATTATTTAGGCTTTATAGCTTATTGGACATTTAAACACCTAATTAGCAAAACTATCCCCTTCGCAGATTGCTTGTAATTAATGCTAGAAACATGCAAAACTGTGCTTGAATGAACAACGACAGAAGTAAAGTCCCGAGTAAAAAAAAGGCCGGAACGCGCACATCTGTCCGCATGAGATACAAAGTAACCTGAAGGCGAAGACTTTTTATCCCAAGCAAATTCTTCAGAACTCTTCCTAGCTCGAAGCAATCATTAGCACATGGAACCCTCCACTCTGCGCCTGAATGGGCCGCTAACAAGCCCTCAGGTAATTTATAACGTCAGCGATAAAAACTAATGTTGGTTAATGGTGAAGCTTATCGCAACCCGCGAGGGCACGGAAGCTTTCAGAAATGCCCATTGCCCTCAGGTGGGAAAGTCATGAAAAACACACACATTTTCTCCTCCTTGTTCAGGCAAAAATTGCTTGCCAAACTGCAAACAGCAGGCGCGCGCTTGTTGATACAACTTACAAGGCTGCTGCTGCTGGTTGTTGGCAAAAGTCGAACAACAAATTAAAGCATCAGGCTGTCTAATCTTCGAAACCAATTCCTAGAACATGGCGATGGAAGCTGCTAACCAGCTAGGTTTTGTGCATATATCAAGCTCAGGCGCAAAACACCACATCGCACCGTGAAGACCAGGACTGCAAAGACGGGCGATCACGCCAACAACAACCAACCGTCCCCCGCATGATCCCGTCCTTGTTTGCTTTAGCTTGATGTCCCGCAACTCTCGAACATGGCTTCTGCCTGCTGTCGACTGAGCTGCAGCAGCAGCAGAGGTCGCTCCGGCCACCATCGAACGGGGTAGCGATGTTGCACTGCTGTAAACTAGAAGCGATATTGATTGCTGTTTTTTCAGCCTTCTTCCTTCCAATAAATAAACACAACATTACTTTTACACACGTACCTTATCGGATAACTGTTCGGAGATGCTAGGCCACACCATCGTCGTCCCGTGGAGTCTGAGCCTCGGCATTTCAGACACAAAAAGATCAGTCAACAGAGGGAAGCATCATTGGTGAGGACAGTGTGTTAATCGTAAGTACGTGAAGACTTAGCCAATATACCAATCGTAACGCATAATGTCAGGGTGCTTGAAGTTTGTAGTCGAAACTTCACTGCATTAATATGGTCCATGGGCGTAGCCAGCGGGTAGCGTGAACCCTCCCTGGCCACAATAAATTTATTTCCAATTAAAGCCAACTTAAGATTATCAGAGTTCCAGAAAAAAATCAATAATATTATCAACATAATTATCAAACTTTATCTTTTCGAGAACCACAATAAATTTCGCCAACTATTTCTTTGATAGCACCACTTCAATCTACCAATTAACAAGCTTGGTTGCAAAGCTGAATTTTGTAATTATTATTCATGGAAAGAGAACTTTCTTGAACCAAATGCTGCTATGATTCAGGGATTCCTCCCACGATTCCTTCAGAAATTTTTAGAGATACTTCTGCATGAATGCATCGACAATTCCTTCAGGAATTTTCCCATAGTGTTCCTCAAGGATTCCAATATGGGTTCCTCCAGAGATTCCTTTAGGGATTTTCCAGACATTAATCTGGGAATTTTCCTGGGATATCTTCAGAGCTTCTTTGTTCCAATGCCTTATTTAGAGGACTCCTTCAGGTATTTCTGCAGGAATTCTTTCAAAGATTTCTTCAGAGCTTTCTCCGTATATTCCTTCAAAAATTCTGTTAGAGTTTGTTCCAATAATTCCATCTGGAATTATTCAAAGTATTTCTGCAGGAATTTCTTCCAGGATTTTTTTTTTTAATTAATTATTTCAGGTGATTTTCGAACGGAATACTACTAGTATACAGATGCTGGCTTTCTCGGTCTAGGGTCAATCTAAACGGCTAGTTTTGGATTACCCGACGTTTCGGCCGGCTTGATTTGGCCTTTATCAAGGGAAAAACTAAAAGCATTACACATTTAGTATACTTTAACTTTGAACATCGATTACTTGTACCTACTCAGTCAACCGTCCAGAAATGTCAACATCGATTATAATAATTATTTATATTTATATTTATATTTATATTTATATTTATATTTATATTTATATTTATATTTATATTTATATTTATATTTATATTTATATTTATATTTATATTTATATTTATATTTATATTTATATTTATATTTATATTTATATTTATATTTATATTTATATTTATATTTATATTTATATTTATATTTATATTTATATTTATATTTATATTTATATTTATATTTATATTTATATTTATATTTATATTTATATTTATATTTATATTTATATTTATATTTATATTTATATTTATATTTATATTTATATTTATATTTATATTTATATTTATATTTATATTTATATTTATATTTATATTTATATTTATATTTATATTTATATTTATATTTATATTTATATTTATATTTATATTTATATTTATATTTATATTTATATTTATATTTATATTTATATTTATATTTATATTTATATTTATATTTATATTTATATTTATATTTATATTTATATTTATATTTATATTTATATTTATATTTATATTTATATTTATATTTATATTTATATTTATATTTATATTTATATTTATATTTATATTTATATTTATATTTATATTTATATTTATATTTATATTTATATTTATATTTATATTTATATTTATATTTATATTTATATTTATATTTATATTTATATTTATATTTATATTTATATTTATATTTATATTTATATTTATATTTATATTTATATTTATATTTATATTTATATTTATATTTATATTTATATTTATATTTATATTTATATTTATATTTATATTTATATTTATATTTATATTTATATTTATATTTATATTTATATTTATATTTATATTTATATTTATATTTATATTTATATTTATATTTATATTTATATTTATATTTATATTTATATTTATATTTATATTTATATTTATATTTATATTTATATTTATATTTATATTTATATTTATATTTATATTTATATTTATATTTATATTTATATTTATATTTATATTTATATTTATATTTATATTTATATTTATATTTATATTTATATTTATATTTATATTTATATTTATATTTATATTTATATTTATATTTATATTTATATTTATATTTATATTTATATTTATATTTATATTTATATTTATATTTATATTTATATTTATATTTATATTTATATTTATATTTATATTTATATTTATATTTATATTTATATTTATATTTATATTTATATTTATATTTATATTTATATTTATATTTATATTTATATTTATATTTATATTTATATTTATATTTATATTTATATTTATATTTATATTTATATTTATATTTATATTTATATTTATATTTATATTTATATTTATATTTATATTTATATTTATATTTATATTTATATTTATATTTATATTTATATTTATATTTATATTTATATTTATATTTATATTTATATTTATATTTATATTTATATTTATATTTATATTTATATTTATAATTATTTCAGATTTTTTTCCAGGGATTCCTACAAAAAAAATCTTCCAGGACTTTGTTAAGAAAGCTTTACTAGTATCTCTAAGGAACAAATCATGGAATTGCTTCCGGAATTCCTCATGTGGTTTTCTTCAAGAATTCCTCCAATGAATCCAATTTACTCGCGAATTCCGTCAGTGGTTGTTTCAGAAGTAATATCAAGTACTATATTAAAAGTTCACTCAAGGATTCCTCCAGGAATCATTTAGAAATTCCTCCTGAAATTGTTTCAGCGATTTCACCTGGAATTAATCCAGGACTTTATCCGTATTTTTTTTTGAGGATTCATTTAGGAACTTCTGCAGGGGCTGTGTCCGGGTTTCCTTCTGGGGCTTCTTCCGGAACTGCTATAGGGATTCCCCCCTGAACTCTTCTTAGGATTCTTTAGGATTTCTTCCTTTACGAATACCTCCAGGGCTTCCACCTGAAATTTCTGCAGGAATTTCTCCTGGCATTTTGGAAAAGATATCTTCAGGAATTCCTCTAGAGATTCCTCTAGGAGTTGCGCCAGAGATTTCTCCAGAGATTCTTCCAGGAATTCCTCAAGAGATTTCTCTAGGGATTCTTTCAGGAATTCTTCTGGACATTCCTCCAGGATTTAGTTCAGGAATTTCTCCATGGACTCCCCCAGGAATTTCTCCGGGAATATCTCCAGGAATTTATCCAGGAATTGATTCAGAATTCAGAATTTCTACAGCAATTCTTCCAGAATTTTCAAGAAAATCTTCAGGGATTCCTTCAGAAGCTCTTCCACGATTATTTCCCGGATTTCCTCAAGTGATTTTTCCAGGGATAACTCCGGAAATTCCTTCAGAGATTCCTTCAGGAATTGCTTTAGGGATTCCTCCACAAATTCATCCTTGAGTTCCCCTGGGAATTCCTCCGGGAGTTCCTCAAAGAATTTCACCAGGGATTTTTCCAGGGATTCTTCCAGAGATTCTTCCAGGAATTTTTCAGGGATTCATCTAGGGCTTCCTCAAGAAATTCCTTCCAGGATTCCTCCAGTTTTTTTTTCAGGGATTATTTTAGGTATTCTCCCAGGGATTTCACCAAGAATTTTTCCAGGAATTGCTCCATGCATTCCTTCAGGAATTCTTCCAGGCTTTCTTCCAGGAATTATTACAAAAAATCTTCCACAGGTTCCTCCAGAAATTGCTTCAGGAATTCTTCCAGATATTCCTTCAAGAATTGCTTCAGGGGTTTCTTCGTGAATTTCTTCTGGGATTCCTGCAGGACTTCCTCCAGAAATTGTACCAAGCACTCTTCTCCAGAAATTACGCTAGAAAAACCTTCAGGGCTCACTCAAGGATTTTCTTCAGAAATTTATCCAGGCTTTTCTCACAAAGCTCCTCTAGGGGTTCCTCCAGATTTTTTTTCCCAAGAATTCATCCATTGATTCCTCCGGAAATTCATCTAGAAATTTTTCCAGGGATGCCTTCAGACATTCTTCCATGTATTGCTCCAGAGGTTCCTCCAAGAATTCCTATAGGGATTTCTCTCGGAATTGCTGCAGCATTTCCTTCTGGAACTCCTCCTAGGATTGCGCCAGGAATTTGTGCAAAAGCTCCTCCAGGCATTTCTCTAGGATTTTCGCCAGGAATTGCTTCAGGGATTCCTCCAGGATATCCTTCAGAGATTTCTCCAAAAGTTCTTCCAGGGATTCCTCCCGGAATTCTGCCAGAATTTACTTCAGAGATTCCTTCTCAAAGTTCTCCAGGAATTTCTCAAGAGTTTTTTTTTCAGAAATATATCCAGGGATTCCTTTTGGGTTTCCTTCAGGAATTTTACCAGAAGCTCCTTAAAGAATTTCTCTAAGATTTCCTCCAGAGATTATTCCATAAATTGTTTCAGAGATTTTTCCAGGGTTTCCTCCATGAATTGTTTTTGAAATTCCTGCAGGGATACCTTCAGAAATTTCTATGGAAATTCCTCCAGGAATGCTTCCGATTTGGTCCAGGAATGATTGCAGAGAATGTTCCTGGGATTTCTACAAGAATTCCTCCAGATATACGAATATATAAAATTTTTGTCTTCAGCAGAGTTGACTAGGACATCAAGTGCTATTCGATACTGAACTAGTTGGTTCTAGGTTTATCCGTTAGCTGGCGCAACTGGGCTCTCAAAAATCTGAACTTCTGTATCTCGAGAATCAAACTACATAGAAGAATTTCGCCTTCGACAAAGTTGATCAGGACATCAAGAGCTACCCGATAGCGCACTACTTGGTTCAAGGTATATCCGCTAAGTGGCGTTAGTGAGCCCTACAAATTCCAGCCCTACAAATTCAGACTACATAGAAAAATTTCGTCTTCGGTAAGGTCGATCAGAACATTACAAGCTCTCCGATAGTGAGCTAGTTGGTTAATGATTTATCCGCTAAGTAGCGTGAGTTTTAGAAATTCTTAGCTGCTGAATCTCGAAAATCAGGCTTCAGGCAGAAAAATTTCGTCTTCAGCAAAGTTGATCAGTACATCAAGAGCTAACGGATAGTGAACTAGTTGGTTCCGCTTTTATCCGGTAGGTTGTGCTAGTGAGTTCTGAAAATTCTGAACGTCTGTATCTCGAGAATCCGACTACATAGAAACATTTTGACTTCGACAAGGTCGATCAGGACATCAAGAGCTATCTGATAGTGAATGATAGTGGCGCAAGTGGGCTCTACAAGTTCTGGACTAATATTGGTAAAGTAGTTTTTACGATAAAATAGAACTGCATGGCTACTGATTGATAACAAAACCAGCAAGGTATCAAACAGCCGTCTTATTTCATATTGATAGATAAATGTAATATTGAACAAAATATAGTATAGTATAATTAGTCATCAACTTGAACTCAATGATAACGTAATTTTCGATAACGTGCTATGTGCTATCAATTTGTTATCTTTACTCGGGTTCATTGTGACTCTCATCACAAAGGCATTCGTTTGGCTCGAACGTACCTCTAGAGCCGACCTACTGATTGGTCGGCTTCATGCAAAGTAGCTGTAGATGGATAAATTTAATGTAATTTGATCAATTACCGCCCAGCAATTTGGTTAGAGACCAGCAGACTTGAATGCCCAATGTTCTATTCACAGATTAGTAATTTTAGCTAATGCCGTGGAAAATGAAGCATGTTGCACCGTCTTCCATTCTCCTCTCTTTTTCGTGCTCGTTCAGGAGAGTTGTTATCCTATGATGAACTGGTTGGTTTTAGGTTAGCCCGTCAGGCTATTACAATGATTCATAATGTTGCCGAGGGAGAATTTTACTGGAGTTCTTTGGGCAAATGGAGCACACTGGTGGTAGCTTGAATCAGCTAAATAGTTTGTTTCATTTTATTGTTCATTTTTCTTTTTAAAACACTTAAAATTCTTCTGCCACTTGACAATAATAATTATCTGCTTCGGTTCAACCCGGATCTAGTGTCCTTTTATAACATATTCTATTAAACTTACTGTGATCGACTGGTAATCAACGCACTTGATACTATCGCTACTTCCTACTCGTTTCATTTGTATCACCTACAGTGAAGCTAATAGCATATGACTACTCTCACTGTTTGCGCAATACATAGAAATTTTGAACTTGTGCATCTCGAGAACAGAACTACCTACATAAAGGCCTCTGTTCCATATAACCACAGCTGTAAATTACGTGAGCTGGAAATACGATCACGCATCATCAGCGGAAATCGTTTCTACTATGGTTTCTAATAAGGTAGTCCTTCATACAATGAAACATAATCCAAGCTCAAAGAACACTTGCAAACATTTGGAGTTTACGAATGACGAGTGCTAAGGATAATCTTTGTCACTGTACAAGATAACGGTTTGTGGTTGCAGAGGGTGAGCCACGTGTTCGCCAAAGCCGGAAGGATACGGTGGGCAGGATATACTACAGGAATGCCGAATATCAACTTTTCTATATAAATAAAAATGGAATGGTGTTTGTATGTCACGAATAGGCTCGGGAACGGGTCAACAGATCGACATGATTCTTTCACTGTTGCATTCCGCCGGGGCTCCGACGTGTTCGTACCGTAAAATGGGGTAACTTTGATAGTTTTTCAGCGAATTTTCTCAATATTTTTACATGTAACAATATTTCCCAGAGTTTTATATTTTTAAAACAAGTACTGGGGTATCAGTTATCAATTGCAATTAAAAGATTCGATAATCTGAAATATTTTGGGTAATTTTTAGTTTTTCATATAACCGAAAATCAGATTTTTATTTTGGGGTAACTTTGATAATGCCCTAAAAAACACATCAAATCTCAAAAAATAATCACAGATTGAAATCTTAGGAGTATGAACATGATGAGAGAAGGCTTGTGGGATATATCAGATAGAATTTTTATATCAAAGCATTGTTTTTTACTAAATTCTACATATAAAAATGAGTTTGTAGAGTATTGAGTGCAAAACACAATAAATTTAGCTATCAAAAATCATTATCTTTGTAATAATAAATGCTTAATGGTACATCAACATATGATTACATGCTATTCATGGTAAGTTTTCTTTTTTGGGTAGTTTTTAAATGTTTTATTAACCAGTTTTAAACAACACATATTTATCTACATGAAATTACGAGGGCATTGCATACTTTTAGGCGTTTATCAATGTATGAAGATTTATATCCCAATTTACAAAATTGCTTTCATTTCGTAAAAACACACTTCGTTAAGACATTCAAGGCCAGATTTGGAATCTACTATGATGAATCTATCTAGAATAAGAGTCCATTCATTGAAAAAATAGTAGTAACGAAGTCGTATAGCAGATTGTTTGAAGGGGTTGATAAGAGACAAAAATATCAACAATTTTTATTTTTTGTCCAAAAAGTTGTATATAAACTAGATTTTGATGAAAATACGTCTAAAATGAACTTTCATATGCATAGAATGGATTAACGTTTGCCTTTTTCTTAACTGGTTGAAGGAATCATAGTAATAACATAAATTATACAATGCCTATCGCACTATCAAAGTTACCCGCATTATCAAAGATACCCCGTTTTACGGTACGAAAAAATAGTTAGGGAAATCGACCCGGATCACACCGAAAACGAGAAAGATTGAAATTCCGTTTTACGGGGCATTTTTCTACAGAGCTGTATGTCAAAAAACAACGTTTCCCGGGACAGCTGGTTTTATATAGAAATTATTAGAATGATGCAAATTGGAATGCCTCAAAACTGTTGAAAACTATCCATTGATGAACTAATAGTAGATTTGTTTGAGTTATTACAAATGTTAACCCTTTCTAGAACATTTCAAACTGTATTTTTTTTTATTAGGGGAATATCAACTATTCCTTGCATCATGATCAGTCATCTAAAATAGATTTACAAAGCTCATAGAAATAAGGTGACTGCGCAAAAAAAAAATAGAAATATAATTTTTCAACGTTTCACGTGCATATGCCCCACTGTGTATTTAAACGAAAATTTCACCGTAGATTTTCGTGTAAATGGCTACAATAACTTGCTTTTATGTGGTAGAGGTACTTCAGAAAAAAATAGACATCTACTGGGATTGTGGCATAATTTGGGCGTTAATGGATTAATCCGGCCAGGAAGTGTTCTGGTCGGTGTGTCGTCGGGTGGTTAAGTTCGGCGTAGATCTTCGGCTGGCTGGACACTCTAGCTCCCCACGGCTTGGATGGGCCTCGGTTGACGTCTCACAGAGTGCTCGGTCCGAGAAGTGTCTTCCAGAATATTTTCGGAGCTCGTACCACGACTAGCCCCTCTTTTTCGATTCACCTCATTCCCTTTCTTTCTCTACTCTTCGCTCTCTCATCGTCCCACAGCTTCGCAGTTTCGCCCCGGATATTCAATTGCCATCGTTGACTTCGCCCAAATGGGTAGAGTTGTGAGCCGGGTGGTGTTAGTCATGAGTCATGACATTCTTATATGGATGTACTCCATGCATAGCCTAACTGTATTTCTGTTTTTTTTTTCTGGTGCATGATAACTGGTTGGCTATTGTTGATGATTTCGGTAACATTCCTCTTACAAAATATACCCTATATTGCATGGGTTTAGAACATAAAACAGCATTAAACAGCCGAAATCTTGAATTTTAAGCCGCCATCTTGGGTTGTAGCTTGCCTCCTTGAATATTCTGGTCGCCATTTTTGGACTCCAGACTTCTTCCCCATACCAAATATACTCCATATTGTAGGGTTTTCTGGAATTTCTGGTCTCTTGTGTTGATTTCCGCACAAAACTCTTCAACCATGTTAAGCGTTACAGGAATCGCCGCAGTTTGTTATGTCGCTTTATGGGCCTGTTCCAGTTCTACCGGTGCTGGTCTGGATCACTGAAATGACCACAACTCCAGAACGTCTTGACCGATCCGAACCATTTTTAATAGCAAACAATTCGGTGAAATTCCGGTTCGATTCGAGCTATAATCCAAAAATCAGCTAATGGAAAGTGTCTTAAAATTGAGTGAACTTTTTTTGCGCACAGACATACATACATACACACATACGGTAAGCATCTAAATTTGTTGAAATAAGTTTTGAATGAATATATAGCCTTTTAGTACACTTTAGTGTACGAAAAGGGCAAAATATGTACCTGGAAATCCGGATTTTTTATTACGCACGGTGAATATTAT
The DNA here is from genome assembly GCF_035046485.1 of Aedes albopictus. Lineage (NCBI taxonomy): Eukaryota > Metazoa > Arthropoda > Insecta > Diptera > Culicidae > Aedes > Aedes albopictus. Next base: position 329,508,390 of record NC_085138.1, read on the forward strand.
CCCGATCGATTTCTGAATTGAATGAGCCAAACATTTAAAAAATCGGGTGAAATTTCACGGAGATATGATTATTTAAATTACATAGGTACACGGGTACTCTGCCGGCATTCTACGGGTTTTTTTTTTGCTGGCCACACAACGAATAAATTCCCACCAAATTTTCCTCAAAGTCATAACCTAGGTTCGTCTCCAGCAGGGTATATGTACCATTCCTTGGTCTAATTTGCAAGCCGCCTTGACAATTTTGACCATAACTCATGAATTAATAGCACTAGAAATAATATGTTGACCCTTTTACACACTCTAGGCAATGCATGTTTCACCAATTGGAAGTAAACTTACATAAATATTTAAGAATTTACTTAATTAAGCTGAAAAGATTCGATGCGATGGTTGCAACGTTGGCCTATGGTACAAAAATTGGCCTATTAGTGGATACAACGTTGGCCTACTGCTTTCCATGCATTAGAACCACTAATTATCTTATTTTTTCAATATTTCTGCTGAAGTATTATCTCTGTTTGTTCACCAATCTTACTGTTATATTACATTTTCGGAGCCAAATTTTCAAAAAACTATAAATAAATCACTTTAACTAAAGTTCTTTCTTTATTTAGTAACGAAAACAACGCAACCCTATTATTGTGTTATATTTTTACAGTCACCGCACACAAAATCTTTCTTCCTGTTCGTTCTTTCTGGTTCTTTCACAAGAAATGTTGTTGACGTCTTTTTATCGCTGTTTTCGACGTCACTTTACTTATGGGCCAAGATTTGGGTACATAGTAAAAAAAATGTCATCAATATTCGGCCCACATTTAATTTGTAAAATAGTTATTTTTCGTTGAAAACAAGTATACAAGATCAAAATAGCGTCTATGACCGTCGCATTAAATGTTCAGTTATCGAAAAGTCAATTCGAAATGTTCCAGAATCAGGCCATTTATGATCATGTGTATAGACTACCCACTAAGCCGAAGAACCATGGCGTCTACAATTTTAGCTAAACAAAGTGACATTTTCATTCAATTTTAATGCTTCAAAATGCTAAAATTGAAACGAAATGTTACACTTGTTTGGCGCATAGCTTTTCCGATCTCCAGTTATGCGTGTTTGTTTGAGTTTTTGGTTAACGTTAAGATAGGCCGAAAGGGGGGACTATGCCAACGAAGCATCCCGATACCCTATGTCTTTTGTAATTTCACAAGATTCCCCACAGGATTTTCATGCTAATCCCAACAGACTTCATCATAACGTAAACTAAACCGCATGATGGTGTATAAATTTTCTCCAATCCCTGCATCCTGTACGTCACGTACAGTAGTGTATCAAGCAATTGTCCATACAGCAATTTTTTGGTAAAAATAATTTTTCATTCAAATGATCATAACTTTTTTATACATCAATCAAATACGCTAAAATTTTGATCAATCATGAACCATGTATTAAAGCTCTATTGGTAAAATTTTGAGCGAGATCGAATATGTTTTCTGAAAGTTATAGAACTTTTAGAAAATCTTTTTTTTTGAATACATTTTTAAATTATTATATCTCAATATGTACTCGATGAAACTTTTTCAATTTTTTTTGATACAGTTTATACCAAAGGATTTCATATGCAGCTTCGTTTGAGGTTTTATATTCACTACAAAAAATATGAAAAATTTGTATATGTTCAGAGTGACATATGGAAATTTATCATATTTAGATCAATAAAAGTGGCAAGTGTTTTCAACGTTTTGAAACTCTCTTAATGTAATATTTTTATACAGGACCTACTAAACTACATATGAATAGTAGGTCCTATGTATTTTTCGTTCAGTGAATGCACTTTTATTGGAAAACGTTTGGCAGATTATATGTGCAAAATATGGTAAATTTTTAAAAATCGTCAACTACATACGCACATTTTTCATATTTTTTGTAGTAAATATAAAACCTCAAAAGTAGCTGCATATGGAAGCCTTAGGTATCAGGTGTAACCCAACAAAACTTGTAAAAGTTTCATCGAGTACATACTGAGATATGAAGTTTTAAAAATGTATTCAAAAATCTTAAAAGTTTTTCTAAAAGTTCTATAACTTTCAGAAAACTTGTTCGATCTCGCTCAAAATTTTACCTAAGGAGCTTTAAAACGTATACGTATATATAAAAAAGTGAAAAACATTTGAATGAAAAAATATTTTGACCGAAAAATTGCTGTACGGACAATTGTTTGATACACTGTATTTGTTGGGCTATCACAAAACTGTCATACCTTTCAATAAACTGACTCATGGACATTTAAGGACTGTTCAATTTATAAAACGGACAACTTGCTTGTGTGAAACATACTGGAAAAACTTGTAATTAGAAGGCACGAAATGTTGCTAATTGACAAATTCTAATTACAAGTTTTTCCAGTATGTTTCAGACATACCAGCAAACCTGGTAATATGCCAGTAAAAAGGGCAATATGTATCATTGTACCCTTGCTTGCGTCACATGGCGCAGTTCGGTCGTCCGAGCGTCCGACCGTGCCGAGCTCTCGACTCATACTAATTAGACACCAGCAAAACAAACTGCCTGGTGGCTAGGTATGCGGAGTGCGAGAGTAAGTCTCGGCTTCATATAAATAATTCGCTCGCACTTGTCGTTAGTGGGCACAAACAGGAGTGTGTTGTAGATTGGCATCTACACCCTTAAATGAAACAACACAGCGCACGAGTAACTTTCACGCAGCGAGCAAAAAGACAAAAGAATTTTCACGCAGATTTGTGTAACACCGGATCAGCACATTTTTTGTGTTGATCCGGTGTTACACAAATCTGCGTGAAAATTCTTTTGTCTTTTCGGTCGCTGCGTGAAAGTTACTCGTTGCGCTGTGTACATCGAGTTCTGCGTGTAAGCCGAAAAGAGAGATGAGTTTGTGAAATAGGAGTGTTCACGGTGCGGCTTTGAAGTCAGTTTGGCTTTCTATTCCGCAGAACCAATACCTGTTCTGTGGCTTAGTTGGTTAAAGCGCCGGTCTAGCGAATACGGAGTCGTGGGTTCGAATCCCACCAGAACGATTTTTTTCACAAATTTCATCTCTCAATTTGTCAATTAGCAACATTTCGTGCCTTCTAATTACAAGTTTTTCCAGTATGTTTCAGACGTACCAGCAAACCTGGTAATATGCCAGTAAAAAGGGCAATATGTATCATTGCTTGTGTGATATCTTTTTTATTTTTCAATAAAATCATTATCAGTTTTTTGCATAACTTTCTATAGCTATTCTCAAATATAGGAAAAATATAACATTAAGCAAAATGTTCTTTATTGTGTAACTGAAGCGGTTTTCGTAAAACATCAATAAAAACCAATTTCTCGAGGGAGCGCAGTAGGCTTTGCCACGTGCAGACGTTTTCTAAGCTGCTCGTCACATTTCGTTCGCGTTTGCCAGTTTTTTTTTTCGCGATTCCGACGACGTTTGGGCCGGTACTACGCCATCCGGATGGTACTTCCGCGGGTGAGAGTGTTTGTTCTGTGTAGTTTTGAAATAACTTATTGATTTGGAGAAGAAGTGTGAAGAATTGTGTTCAATCTTAGTTCCGCGTTCTGTTAGTGCTACGCCATCCGGCGTTGATGTAAGTAAAGTTTTCTGCTTGATTGCATGCCGCTGCCCACCGCTCGAGGCTCGCAAACGGTGGCATAGTTCGTATCGAGTGTAAAAATTTGTCGTTAACTCCGCGTTTTACATTATCCAGTAATTTTTCGATTATAAAGTGCTTATGGTGTGGTTTTGATTTACTCCAGTTTTTCCCGTTCTTTTCTCATCTTTGGCTAATATGCCGCGCCATCAGTGATTCGCGAGTGGCTAGAAAATCTAAGTGTAAGTTCATGTGCATAATTTTGTGAATTGTGGATGATGAAGCGCAGTTTGTTCCAATGATGACGAACTGAGTACGCGACGGCGGCGAGGCAAGGAGTAAGCGTGACGCCGTGACCGAGTTTTAAAGAGTTTCCATAGTGATGGCAGCGCTACCTTGGATGGTTTCTGGTGAGATTGTTCTAATTACATATTACTACAACAAATTGAACTAAATACGCGCCAGCTTCGAAGATTATTTTTGAAGCAGGAAGTATGTTTGCAATATTATTATCCATTTGATAACGGTAATGTACACATGCGGGGCTTGTTGTAAGTGAAAGTGACCTCGGAATGGACGTGAGTAACCAGGCATTCTGAAACGGGTCACTGGATCCCAACAGAGCTATCACCTTTCAACTCCCGGGCTAAAGATGATTTCAGTTTTTAATGTGACACTCAGTAAAAATCGCACAGACAACTGCAGACATCTTTCTTCCATAATACCACTGCCGGACAGTGGGAGTTGAATTGTATACACACACACACACACACACACACACACACACACACACTAGTATGGGACAAACATCAAATTCTCGCTCCAGTCGACTTTTTCGATTCCATTTAGGCCCCATATGAACTGTACAAAATTTCAGCGCAATCGGTGAAACTATAATTTAGCGCAAGCGGTTCAAAGTTTTCATAGGATTTACTATGGGAAAAGTTACACTTTCAAACAAAAAATCCCAGAGGTCGCCCTTTGTCTCCTTAATTCAAATCGATCAATGCTTCTTGTAGGAAAATCATTTATGAAACTTTCCTTCGAAGACCGCAAAACAATTGGATGCTTGTGGAAAAAGTTATTGATTTATTACCAATTAGTGATCCAACGAACGGCTTTTTGTTTTGTTTTATTAGCAGCACTGTAGCTGCTGCCTTGGTTGTTGCTGTTTCTGGGGGTGGTGATGCCTCCCGCCATTCCATGCAACAACGGCGGCAGCAGTGCTGCTGATAAAATAAAAACAAAAGCCGTTCGTTGGATCACTAATTGGTAATAAATCAATAACTTTTTCCACAAGCATCCAATTGTTTTGCGGTCTTCGAAGGAAAGTTTCATAAATGATTTTCCTACAAGAAGCATTGATCGATTTGAATTAAGGAGACAAAGGGCGACCTCTGGGATTTTTTTTTTGAAAGTGTAACTTTTCCCATAGTAAATCCTATGAAAACTTTGAACCGCTTGCGCTAAATTATAGTTTCACCGATTGCGCTGAAATTTTGTACAGTTCATATGGGACCTAAATGGAATCGAAAAAGTCGACTGGAGCGAGGATTTATTTTTTCCATACAAGCGTGTCCCGTACTAACACACACACACACACACACACACACACACACACACACACACACACACACACACACACACACACACACACACACACACACACACACACACACACACACACACACACACACACACACACACACACACACACACACACACATCAATAAAAACCAATTTCTCAAAATTCGACATAACTTTCCACATACTTAGCATGCACATTTTCATGAAGTTTTTAATCTATTGGAATCTTATACTATTCACTAAAGGTAAAGCTCAATAAATGGTCAGTTATAATGCACCAAGCATTCTCCGGCTTGATATAGTGCGTTGCCTTGTTTTCATATGCTTCGGAATGTTGGCTTTGCAGTCTTTTGGGGAATCGAAAACACTAGTTTATGATTTTTCCCGACGTTTCGGTCCGTATGGGACCTTTTTCAAGGGTTCTAAAATATAATTATTCAACTATCAATACAAAATTTTAAACATTTAATTAGTTTTACAATTTACCAATCGGTCAAGGTTTTCTAGTCAAGATGGCTTTGCTAAACTCAAAAATGTCATGCGGAAGTTTTGGTCTAAATGGAAGATTCAAAGGTCAATTTTCATTTTATACATATTTGTTGTCCTGCACTGTACTCACATAGATTGAGCCCGTTCGGTTTTCAACCGTCGTGATGCGGACAATCTCCTACCTATCGGGTGGTCTAGAATTCGGTTCCTGTTTTTGGAATCTTCTACCATTGCTTTTCGCATGATATTCTTTTTGTTTGTGTGAGTCACTTTCTCTCTGTTTAGTTTAGTGTGTGTCTTAACTATCTAACCCTGAGAAGATTCTCTCATCTATCTATTTTGTTTTGATCGTCATCTTCTATTAGTCGTCTCGTTTTTCAGTAAGTGTAATAGTCCGGCATAAGCTACATGGAGATTGTCAGTGTCTGTGCGTTTGTTTACAGTATTGTTAGTGTTGTATATGTGGCAACTTTCAAGAATGTGTAGATTGCTTGTTTTGAATGTCCTATCTATGATGTTTGTTTCGTCTAGCTTAAAATTATGGTCCATCGTTGCTGCATGGTTAACAAGTGCCGTTTTTTCCCTCACCCAGCTAACCTCCGCGTCTTCGTTTGTATACCCTTTGTCTAGTAATGTTTTTAGCTAAGACACACACTAAACTAAACAGAGAGAAAGTGACTCACACAAACAAAAAGAATATCATGCGAAAAGCAATGGTGGAAGATTCCAAAAACAGGGACCGAATTCTAGACCGCCCGATAGGTAGGAGATTGTCCGCATCACGACGGTTGAAAACCGAACGGGCTCAATCTATGTGAGTACAGTGCAGGACAACAAATATGTATAAAATGAAAATTGACCTTTGAATCTTCCATTTAGACCAAAACTTCCGCATGACATTTTTGAGTTTAGCAAAGCCATCTTGACTAGAAAACCTTGACCGATTGGTAAAGTGTAAAACTAATTAAATGTTTAAAATTTTGTATTGATAGTTGAATAATTATATTTTAGAACCCTTGAAAAAGGTCCCATACGGACCGAAACGTCGGGAAAAATCATAAACTAGTGTTTTCGATTCCCCAAAAGACTGCAAAGCCAACATTCCGAAGCAAAATCATCCCAGTCGCATCCCAACCAAGTATCTACTTGTTTTCATAGAAAATATTAAAAAATGTTCATTTACTTAAGTCCTGTGTTGCAATAGCATCACGGATTCGACTAAAAACTTGTCCAGAGTAGTAGAATATTGCTCTCTGATTGATACAGAAGAAAAAATTACTTTCAAATGCATTTTTTATCAAAATTTTAATCCATAAAGATGGTCATATTATAAAAATGCATACTTTTTGCTCCATTGATGCAGATTTTCGACTCTAGCGAATCCTGTAATTATTTGTTTTCAACAAAGTTGGTCCTATGTTATCGTACACCTTATTTAATAATAATCGGATGCAAAGTTTTTATTTCCAACATTATTGTTATGCAAAATTTGCTTTAGGTTGCATGGTTATTTGGAAGAACCTTCAGAAAACGAAACTGTTTTGATTACTGTGTCTGTATTGGCGCACAGTAACCAAACCAGAAAAGCTATTAAGAAGCAGTTTTCTGCATTTGAAACCACATTATTCCCACTTTCGACTAGATGCATAAAAGTTGATTATTTAATATGTTCATGCCCTTTTGGCTTTACAATTGAATTTTATTCAAAAAATCGAATCTCACTTGTGACTTGAATATCTCAACACTTAATTTTCCGTTTGAGTTTACATTTTGCCAGAATGTTTATAACTCATGCTGCTGCAGCATGGCACATACTTTTCTGGTATTTAAAACGATATAACATATGTGAACAGTAATTTTATATATATTTTCAATTTTCAGCAATAAAAAAATTTACCTCATTTAACACCTGGTCGACTTTCTATAAAATAAAACTATTTTTATTCGATTCAAAAATGATTACTATAATGAAAGACGACGTTCTGAACAACAAAGCAAGGGTGGTTAAATTTGAACTACGCGTCTTCTTTTTATAGCCTTGTAAAGTTGTCCGTTTTATAAATTGAACAGTCCTTATTTACCCCGTTTATTGATTCAGTAAGCAAAACCACAAAATACTTAACAAAAAGTACTAAATAAACACGTCCTGTGGAATTACTTTTGAGACGCTGCAATTAAAATTGAATACAGTTCTGCTAATCGAATATATTTGACTTAGTCATAATTAACCCTTCCGGACGCGCGCTGTTGTAAAAAGTATAACACTATTAGAAAACCTCGCTCGTCGTATGAAGCGAGAGTGCGGTGCAGTTTTAGCTGCTTGATGGTGCGCATCCTGAAAGGTTAAGGAGTAGAAAGATTGACAAAAGTACAAACAAACAAACAATATTCTATAATTAATGTGTTATATCTTGCTTGGCCAATTGATTTCGAAGTGAACCCGATTGCCTTTCCGTAAATTGTTGTCATACAGAAAAAAAAGTGCACATCCAGAAAAACCATTAGGTGGCAGCCTTTCTCCAGTACGAAGCCTCCATCGGCCATCGACAGATCACCCCGAAGTCGTGTGACGGTCATTAGGCGCGCCTCGGAACAGTTTTATCTTCGACGAGGGCATGCCTTGAGCATTAGGGAAGCACCTCGCTTAATCTTTATATTTTCCCTTCTGATTTCTCAGGCTCGATACAGCTAGGCGAGAGTAGGGTTACCATATTGTTCACACATGAAAAGAGTACATTTAAGAATTCTGATAAAAGAGTACAAAAGAGTACAGCAATCGAGTAAATATTGATTTCTTTCTATTTTTTTTCGATTAAATACTGTTTGACACTCTTGAAGTTTTCAATATTTAAATTCTGTAAACCATACTTGACACATAAAGATAGGTAAATTTTCTAACGAAGTGAAAATCTTGTTGTATTAAGTTGTGTCGTCTACTTAATACATCACTGGATAGTTATCACAGCAGTTTCTAGTCTCACATTTTTTCAGTATTCATGCCAACTATTGACCAATACAAATACGTGTGTGTTAGTAATTTGTTTTCAAATTCCTTTCGTTAAGAATTAGAGAGAACTGTCAATTATTTCGTTCTTCCGTAGATGGGTTTCGCGAGACTTTTTTATTTTTTTTTGTGAAACGGACCTAGTGTGATGGCTAAAACACGTGACGCTTACGCCGAGGACCTAGGATCGAATCCCAATCCCGACAAACTCGCAAAATGTGAGTTCTTTCTTCGGAAGGGTTAAAATCTCGTTAATACTGATTATAAATTTCTTTTAAGAGCTCAATGGAAAATGTAACTGACTGCTTCGTTCAAGACAGTTTAAAAAACTGATACTGCTTTCAAAAGCTAACATATTACAGAAACGAAATACTTTCGTTATTATTTACCCTTCCGATTATTGCACGTCAAAGTGAAGCCATTTTTGCAAAACAAATTAATTAACGACAGTTTTAATCATAATCTGAATGAATTAATGTGATTTCGATGGAAGAAAAGGAAAATAAAGATGGCCTTTCTTCTGCAGATAAGACCTATCGTTGAGTGATTCTAATTTGTAGCATACTGTTTTTTTACTACTTGTAAGGTTATTTTGATTGATATGTATATTTCATCAGAAAAATGTAATTTTGCAAAAAAGAGTACAATTGGGCCCATTTTACCAAAAAGAATAGTACGCTCAATTTATAGCTGAAAAAGAGTACATGTACTCTAAAAAGAGTACGTCTGGTAACCCTAGGCGAGAGTAGTTGCCAAGGTGGTGGTCCCGGCCGGCTTATCGCTTGCGGCTTTTCGGAGGGATCATTAATAAAAACAAAAGAGGAAAATACGGTCGATAATTGTATTAGGAGCCCATTATCCGTAAGCGCTGAGAGGCACGGGAAGAAAATGGAAGAATTTGTGGAACATGTCCACTTTTTGGAGTTCATGATTGATGGATTTTGCTTTCTGTGAGGTGAGAAGATGCACACCCTGAAACGGCAATTACTGCGAGCCGACGTTTGAAGAGAATACGACAACGATTCATAGACGTGTTTCTCATGATTTTTTAAAACTATATCACCATGTTTGAGTTTTTGCATTTCTGCATTTCAACTTAAAATTTCTAGCGTATGTTGTAGAGGCCCTTCGAGCGAGTGGTTTTAATTGTATGAATGTTTCAATTGCTGCAGAAAACTTTAAATAGGGGGCATGGCGTGCCATTTTCTTGAAAATACGGATTTGTTGCTTTCGCTTTTAATCGAATCGTTCTGCCGGGTTTCATGCTGCAGCATGACTACCGTCATTGCGTTCTTCTCCTCCAGCAAATCTCGGCACTTTTTATCGAACCCTTCACAGGGGTTCGCCGTCATTCAAGAACGCTACCCGCAATAGCGAGATTCGGTTACTACGGTCGCTCTAGATCGTACCGAGGCGGCTGTCGGTGCCATACATTATAGATAACAAAAATTTTTGGGCTCATTTCGTCCATCACGAGCTAGTGGTCAGAGTGAGTACTGGCGCCATAATAGGTAAGATGAGGAGAGTGAGTGCTTTGAATAAGATTTCCAAATTACCAACTTTTCTATTTTCATTGAGAAATCACCATCATCATATTCTTCCAAATGTCACATAAAGCACCCGACATTTCCAAATTAGGTGACAAACGACTCTTTCACCCGGGTTCGACCGTTAGCTACCGAAATCCGAAAACATTCCCACCCTTTCGAACATATTGGTAGCTTGTCCGCTCCAGTATAGCCATTTTTCATCTGCCACACGGAAAGGAACCCTTTCCCAGGTAGGGTTGATGTAGCTACCGTCCTCGTACCCATCGTTATCCTCAGCAGCACCACCACCGCGGAGATCGTAATCGATGAGTGACATTTTTCTCCGTTTTGTGTCCGAATCCAAACAACCGCAGCCGAACGAAGCCACAACACGACAACATCGATGAAAGGTGATTACGACCTATCGGCACGACGGACGACACGGCACAGTTAGAGTTTAGAGGTCCGCATGGCAGGCATTAGTTCTTCTGAACCAAGCAAGAGAGGTGGAATGGATTGTAGTGGACAGAGAAAACAACGAATTAATTATCGATGGTAATTTATCACCTGTTGAGCATCGATTCCGATCTGGGGAAAGATTTGCCGAAAGAGAATGCCTGAGATAGTAGAGTGGCCTACATATATACGGGAAAATAAATAAATGTGATGAATTCCCAACTTTGGATCATGATTTGAATTTGTTTTCAGGAAAACGAGATCCTCCAAAAATTTGAGCATCTTGATAAATAGAAGACACATTCTACCGTGACTTCACAACGTTTTGACGCCTTTTTGGTCAAATTTTTTACTATAACTCGTAAATTCGACCGTTACCCGCTAATATTATTGCATATTCGGTTCGGATTCCTTCTAAAATTTCCAATAAGTATGATCTGTTGAACAGTTAGTTTTCAATGAAAAAGATTGTAAAATGGGAATTAGTAGCGTGACGTTATAACGTTGTAATGGATTACCAAAAAATGTTTTTTTGTTTTGTTTTTCAAATGATATATTAAAATTTGCTTGTACAATGTTTTTGTGCACTAAATAAAATTAAATTTTCAAGGGACCATCTTGGTAGTCAATATTTTTCATTTCAGTAGTTTCTTCGTTCTTTTTTGGGCCACTCTATCGGGACAGTCAGGTGGTGGTATCCCAATGCGGGTGTATGCCGTATTCTATGGGACGGCGATAGAATTGGAAAAATGTCACAACAAATATAGGCGTATTTTTCAATATTTATCAGCCCCAACCGCACTGTCGAGCCGAACGGAATTCATTAATTGTCGCCATGGGAAAGGTTAATAATGATCGGTTCTGAATTTACAAGCATCGGGTAAATTGGAAATCTGATTGAGGGTACGAAGGGGAAATCGAGTTCGGTGCAACTCGTCGAAATAATCAATTTCGAAAACAAAAATAATTATCAGTGGAATGTTTCATATTTATCCAGCGAGAATGGAATTCGCTGTCACCAGAGTGTACCGTGCACGCGCAACCTCGCGAGAAAACGTTGATAAATTGCACCCAAAGTGTTGATTAATAGTGAGCCGATGTTCGAACTGTCGCCGCATTAGGAACTGAAATTGTGATCATTTATTATTTGCCTCTTGTGGTTGGCATTCTGGCTAATAAGGCACCTGGTCCATCACGGATGGGATCATTAATATCGACGATACCCAGTTGCATCTTATCTGTGCATCTTAAATTTTAAACTTTAAATCATTCGGAACCGGGTCGTGGGAACGATAACCGAGTATGATTGGTATGAGATGAGTATGAGTATGAGTATGAGATTGGTGACATCATTGCATTGTAGCGCATCCATTTATCTTCAATCTCTGTGAGTGTGACATTGTACTATCAGGGCCAGTATGAGACCTTCAGCAGTTCATTATTATTTTTTTATTAGAGAGATTTTAGGCAGTTTATTAACCAAATGTCGTCAGAGGAATAAATAAAGCCATAGGGTAAAAGCATCAGTTTTAGCCAGTTAGGTGTTTTGACCTTAGTGTGATATTAACCCTGTTGCGATCTAAACCAGCAAAAATTATTTATTACTATTAGATCCTAATATAACATGAAGATTGGCACGGTAAAGGCTGGGTATGCTGCGCAATTCAGATCCCATTGTGATCCACTAGCCTCTGCCCAGCAACTCCCAGTACCGGCCGAAAACTATGAGCAACCTTAGGGAAGATCGGGTAACCAACCCCGTTGGGAACTTTGGTCGTAGGCTGACAGGGAAGGTGGGGGGGGGGTTTGCTTCGGCAAACCTGAGCGTCTGTTCTCCAGGAGGAGCGGCTTACAACAGCGTCTGATACCCATGTTAGGAGCGGCTGATCTACGTTCGAGTGCCAGGGAAGGACTCTAAGCTCAACTGTGCACTATGGTCCTACGGAAAGTAGGGAGTTGGTGTCAGGCCCTACGAGCCAGCCGTAAAAAAAACATAGTAACGGAAAATCAGCAACAGAATAATACGAACCGAGACCAACAGTAACGACCCCAGCGAACAAAAAGCACTTGCGATTGGAAACTCGGTACGTGGAACTGCCGATCTCTCAACTTCATTGGGAGTACCCGCATACTCTCTGATCTACTGAAGGACCGCGGGTTCGGCATCGTAGCGCTGCAGGAGGTGTGTTGGACAGGATCCATGGTGCGAAAGTTTAGAGGTAATCATACCATCTACCAGAGTTGCGGCAACACACGCGAGCTGGGAACAGCTTTCATCGTGATGGGTGATATGCAGAGGCGCGTGATCGGTGGCCGATCGACGAAAGAATATGCAGGTCGAGGATGAAGGGCCGATTCTTCAACATCAGCATAATAAACGTGCACAGCCCACACACCGGAAGCACTGATGATAACATGAACGCATTTTACGCGCAGCTCGAACGCGAGTACGATCGCTACCCATGCCACGACGTCAAGATCATCATAGGAGATTTGAACGCTCAGGTAGGCCAACGATTGGTAAGTTCAGCGTCCACCAGCAGACGAACGAAAACGGCCTACGACTCATTGACTTCGCCGCCTCCAAAAATATAGCTATACGTAGCACCTTTTTCCAACACAGCCTCCCTTATCGTTACACCTGGAGATCACCACAGCAGACAGAATCTCAAATCAACCACGTTCTGATTGACGGACGGCACTTCTCCGACATTATCGACGTCAGGACCTATCGTGGCGTCAACATCGACTCCGACCACTATCTGGTGATGGTCAAACTAAGCCCAAAACTCTCCGTCATCAACGACGCAGCCGAGAGCACCATCGGGTACGTGGAACGGAATCGACGGAACGAATGGTTCGACGAAGAGTGCAGAACGGTTTTGGAGGAGAAGAACGCAGCGAGGGCGGTAATGCTGCAGCAAGGGACTCGACAGAACATGGAACGTTACAAACAGAAGCGGAAACAGCAGACCTGCCTCTTTCGGAAGAAAAAACGCCGCCTGGAGGACGGAAATGGAATAGGGGTGTTTAACACACAAACCCTCCCGCCCCATTGTGCACGGCACTGGGTATGTCGTTACAATAGAAATACACTAGAACTCCAATGGCGCTGTAATCACTTTTCCCATTTAATTAAAATAATAACTTTAATGTAATAATTTATTGTTTTTAAGTGTCCAGCTTGTAGAGGATCTTCTGTTGTGGTAAACAAATTTTATTTGACACTTCTAGTACCGCTAGTGACGCTGTAAGGTCGTGGCAAACTAGATGTTAGTCACACGAACAGACGCGACATTGAACTTCTGTGGCTACACCCAAAACAAGAAATCATGAGCGTTGCGTGCACAACGTTGCAAGCGCTAAACGCTCACGTGATATGTGCGAAACACTCACAGTCTGTTGCGCACAAGCGCTCATAAAGTTTCCAGTGCTCGACAACGGACGCCGGCGGTACTCGAACGTGTACGGACTGATGATCACACGCACACACATACTGTATGGAAACCAGTCTCATCACCGTACAGTTCAAGTGTGTAAATATCAGTCAGTCTCGTACAATGAGAGTCTAATAAAGGTGTGGAAGAAGATACTTCGTGTGCGTGCGATCCGTGTTTGGTGCAAAACATCTCACTACTACATGCAAAGCGAGCTCCCATAAGAACGCGTGTCAAATAGTGACGTCACTATTTGTGTTTACATTTTTCTTTGCTTACTAATACATAGCCATCTCTTCTTCTTCCTCACCTGTAATATACTCTCATTGAGTCTCGTACTCTCCATCGTCCGGTCCGGTAGCATTGCACGTTGTTCGCGTCTCGAAAAACTTCAGTTCGCGCTGTGACACCGCGGTTAATTTCTTTCACTCGCGCAAAGTGATCCAATGGAAATGTTTTTGTCGTCGGTCGTCGGTCGGTTATTAAATATTAATTTAACAAATTTTCTTCGATCGAGTGCGGAAGCGGTTGATTAAGTGAGGACCAAAGTTCATATAAAACCCAGCCACGACGGGACGACGGGCTTTTTTTATTTGTGGTGTCTTAATGACAGACGGCTAAGACCGTTCACGGTCCTTCTCGCCCCTACGACGGGCTTGTGTCGGTCAGAAACCAGGCGGATGCCAAGGTTGATAGTGTTTATTTTTTTTATGTCATTAAATAATATGATAAAGAAGAAAAAATTGGTGGTGATTTTGTGTTTTAATTGCATTTGCTTATAATATTGTGAAAAATACAGCTTACAATAATTGTGTTGGTAGAAATAAGTGAAGAGTGTTATAAAAATGAAAATAAAGATTCCATCTTTTCCATCGAAAAAGTGAATTTATCCGCTGGATTACTGATTACGTGTTCGTCCTAGAGCGCCTGAACTGGATTATGAATTGATATCCTCCAAAGGTAAGAACATTTTTTTGTAGTTCTGAGATAAAACTTATTTGGATTACAGGTAAAACAAGATACTTAAGCGCAGTTTCGAGTTCGAAAGGAATCGCTCAAGAAACTTCTTGAGAATAGAGTTAATAAACTATAGAGGACGAATGTCGCTGGTGTTCCTTTTGTTCTCGCTCGGGAACATGTCGGGTATCTATCTGTCAAACTGCATACTTTTTTGCTTTGACACTTATATCCCTGCCTATTTCCGCCAGCAAGAGATGTTTCGGCGGCGACGCCAGCGACATTCTTCCTCTATAGTTTATTAGCTCTATTTTCTTGAGTGATTCCTGGCAGAAACTTTCTTCGGTGACTGCCATTTGAACTGTCATTTCTTCGCTACTGCGTACTGCGATCGAAGAAAAACCGGTTTCTTGAGCGATTCAGTCAAGAAATTTCCCATGCATCAAGATAGGCTGAGAAATTCCTTCTGATCTGCAAACAGCGCTTAAATATGAAACTCATTTTTATTAAAGTGGCGATTCCTTTAGACTTAGGGGATCGCAGCAGTCCGCGAACGTGTGCGGGTATGAAAAATTAACGCATTTCGGACAAACATTTGCTTCTTTTCCCAAAAAGGTCACTTCTAAGTGCTCTGTTCTCTTCGGAAATAAAGTTACATTCAGTTGAAATTGAATAAGAAAATTTATTTGAAGCTTTAATTTGAAATTTTCTTCTACAAAATAATTTGAAATTCAATCGGAAACTACTTAGACTTTTTTCGGTAATTCATTCAAGAATTTCGTGGAGAATCTAATTGAAATTAACTTTTGCAAATTTATTTGGAAGTTTCATTGCGATTTCCTTTGGCATATTTAATTGCGTGGTAGGGTAATTGATCCGATCATGGAGGAGTTAAGCACTGGGTTCATGTTTAAACCACAATTGTATCGCCCCAAGCAAACTTTTTACATGGTTTGAATTGAAAATGATAAAATCCATCCTTAATCTACGGGAAAATGACGAAATATTGCCACTTTGATGTTGTTATTAGCATTTTATTCGTTTTTATCTGAAAGAACATTGTGTTCCTAATGTTGCGGTATTTGTTCCTAATGTTGCGGTATTTGGTTCCTATTGTTGCGGTATCCCATTGAAATCATATGGGATACCGCAACATTAGGAACACTACCGCAACAATAGGAACACAGCAGCAAACACATTAAGGAAAATATTTTTTTTAAATAGGTTTTTGGGCAAATCTTAAGCAAACAAATGGTGCAATCTCATAATTTATGCACCATACATCTATTAAAAATACCTTTTGGTAAAATTTCAGTCGAAAAAGTGCTCAATTGCCACTACCGCAACATTAGGTACTACCACAACGATGGGAACAATTACCCTATTGGTTCTTTGGAATCGTTGATCATTTGGTTGCAACTGCGTCTGCTAAGCCGAAAATTGAATTAAGAAATTTATTTGGAAGATTTTTTTTTATATAAATTTAATACGAATTTCTTTGGAAACTTCCTAATCAAAAATTTCGTTTATTTTTTTGGTAATTTCTTCAGCAATTTGGTTGAAAATTCAGTTCAAATTGACATCGGAAATTTATTTCTGATATTTTCTTTCGATAATAAATTTGGAATTCCTTCGGAAACTTCTCACACTTTTTTTCTGGTAATTTCTTCAGCAGTTTGCTTTGGACATCAGTTGAAGTTGACTTAGGCATTTTATTTTAATATTTTTAAATCAGTTTCCGCAAACCGATTTGAATTTTTTTTTCGGTAATTCTTTGGTATTTTTTTGGCAATTTCGTTGATAATTAATTTGAAATTGGTTACGACAATTTGTTTGTTTTGGAAAATTCTATAAAATATTGCTATTTTTTCGATGAAATTAGAGAATTAGTTGAAATGTACTTTAACAATTTGTTCGATAGCGTTTTAATATTTTTTTTAAATTTTTGTTTTGGTGAATCCTTCAAAGATAGCTGGAAATTCAATTGAAATTAAATTTGGCAATTCGTTTGGAATCCTTTTTTTTATTTTTTTTCCGCATATTAATATGGGATTCCTGTGGAAATTTCTGTTGCTTTTTTCGATAACTCTTTCAGTAAATTTGTTGGGCATTCAATTGAAACTGAGTTAAGCAATTTATTTGAATGTTAATCCGGCAAATAATTTGGGAATTGCATCCGAAACTTCTTGAAAAAAAACGGCAATTCGTTTGTAGATTCATTCCATTATTTATTTTGAAATTTCTTGCTTGATTTCATTACATAATTTAATTTGTCTCTTTCAAAACTTAAGAATTATTTTTCGGGGTTTTTAAGCAAGGTTTTTTTTTCGTAGAGAAATCATTTCATATTAACTTCGGTGTTTTATTTGTATACTTATATAGGATTTTTTTCGCAATTGACAATTAGGAATTCTTTAGGAAAATAATTGATTGTTTTCCGGTATTTCTTTTGGTAATTTCTTAAGCAATTCCCTCGAATATATTCTAAAATCTTTTTTGGTATTTCTTTTTTATTGATTATATTATTTATGTATCATCGATTGAGATATTCTTTTGAGATTTCATTCAGCAAAAAAGGGTGCGCCTCATGAACTTTTAGTTTTTTTTTAATTTGTTGTGAATTCAGCTGAAAATAACCTCGGTTAATTTATTTAGAATTCTTTCGGATACTCCTTAGTTTTTCTTTTATTTTGTAATTATTTGTGTTGTATTTTGGTAATTCCTTTAGAAATATAGTTAAAAATTCATTGAAAATTGTAGAGGCAAATGACCAAAGTTCAAGCCTCTTTAATAAATAATAATAATATAATTTTAAATTCCCTGACAATTTAATTTTAAGTTTATTTCAGATTTAGAAATTTAATTAGAAATTCCTTAGGATATTTAAATAAAAAATTTGCGTGATTCTAATGATAATTCTTTTGACATTTTTATACGAAATTCTGTTGAAATTGTCATCGGCAGTTTATTTGGGAGATTCCTTTGAGATAATTCGCTACCTATTTAGGAATCCTTTGGATATTCCTCATTTCGTTTTGGTAACTCTTTGATATTTCTTTCGGTAATTCTGTAGGAATTTCATTTTATTTGGAAGTTTTATCAAGATTTCCATAAAATTGTTTTTTTTTTCCTTCAGAAATTTCTTACAGTTTGTTTGGTATTTAATTTGGTAAGTCATTCGGAAATTCTGTTGAGCTTCCTCTCGGCAAACTATAAAGGAATTCCTTCTTAAATTTGTCAGAAACTTCTCTTGATATTTCTTTAGATGATTTATATCAATTTCGATTTATATGGGAAATGCTTCGATAATCTTAAGAATATTTTTCCGGTAAGTCTTTTGTAATTATTGCAAAAATTTAGTTGGAAATCCAGTTTCAATTTAGTTCATCAAATCAATTGCCAATTCTTTTAAGATTTTTCTCTGTGAATTATTTGATAATTTTTTCGGTTGTTTTGTAAGAACCTCCTTCAACAGTTTTGTATGGAATTCGTTAAATATTTTCATTAAACAATATTTATAGATATTTCTTCCATAATATTTTTGGCACAAAAAAAATGGTTCCTAAGGTGAACCGGCAAATAAATTGCAATTTATTTAGGAATTTTCTGTTAGAATTCCTTCTGTTATTTTTTCTTTGAAATTTCGTTTGACAAAATTTTGGGAAATGGCTTCGTTTACTCTTATAGAAGTTCCTTCGGAAATGCCTTACAACATTCCTTATGAAATTTATTTGGGAACTTTTACGGCAATTTCTTCATATTTTTTATGAGATTTTTTTGGAGAATTCTTTAAAAAAACAATGCAAATTTCTCCAGCCGTTTCTTTGAAAACTTTTTTCTCAATATTTTGGAAAACTGCTTTGGTATTTTTTGGAAGTTCATTTTGCAATTCAATTTTATATTCATGAGACAATTAATTCGAGAATGTCTTCTGTTATTTTTTTTTCAGATTTATCAATGTAAACTTCTCGAGCAATTGCTTCGGGAATTCGATCGGCAATACTTGCTTCTTTTTTGAAGCAATTATAACCTTTGTGATTCTATTTCGAAATTTGTTTGAGAGCTCCTCCAGTAATTGCTTTGAGAATTCCTCCGGAATAGATAGGTAATATCTTTTGAAGTTTTTTTTTTTTTGAGAATTTCTCCAGAAATCTTCAGCAACATAATTCGAGGTTTTATCGTTAATTCTTTTAGATAATTCCTCGGTGAATTCTTCAAGAAATTTTTGTCTAATGATTTGAGAATTTTTTCAGCAATTCGTTCGGAAATTATTCAGAAAAATTATTCAGATTTTTCTAGGAATTTCTCAACATACAATTTGGCAATTTCATCGACAAAATTTTAAGACATTTCTTTGTGAATACTTTAAGAATATCGGTTGACAACTTCTTACAAAATCGTCAGCAATAAGTTTGGGAAAAAAAGTTTATGCCAGGTGATCTTGTAGGTCACCTGAGCATTTCACAATATTTCCAAAATATGCCAGTAATGAAAATGATTAACGACTGGATGAAACCTGTGGAGAACCTTACAAGTTGCACGAAACAACTCGTGCAGATTGGGAAGTCGGAGGTACCACTGTTTGTCAAGGATCAATCAAATTCTATACAGATGGCTCAAAAGTTGGAATAAAAACGGGAGCAGGAATCTACGGCCCTGAAATATAAATTTCAGTGGCGATGGGACACTATCCTACGGTGTTTCAAGCATAGATTCTTGCTATTTTGAAATGCACAAACATCTGCCTTGAGAGAAAATACAGATATGCAAATATTTGTATTTTCTCAGATAGTCAAGCTGCACTAAAAGCATTGTGCGCTTACAAATGTACTTCAAAGCTTGTCTGGGAATGCATTCTTTCACTGCGCAGGCTGTGCCAAGGGAATTCAGTAAACTTATACTGGGTTCCAGGTCAATGTGGCATTGAAGGGAATGAAATGGCAGACGAGCTTGCTAAAAATGGTTCCAACAGTTTGCTGGCCCAGAACCATTCTGTGGTATATCAAACTGTACAATTAAAATAGATCTGAAACGCTGGGCTGAGCAGAGGGTGATATCCAATTGGATGGATGTCAAAAATTGCAATCAGTCAAAACGATTTATAACACCAAATGCTTATAAAACCAAAAAGCTCTTAGAGCTCAACAAGAGAGCTCTATGTACATACACTGGCCTAGTAACTGGACACTGCCCGAGCAGGTATCACTTGAAAAATATAGGCCATATTCATAGTGATATCTGTCGTTTCTGTAATATGGAACGTGAAACCTCGGAACACCTGCTTTGCAGTTGTGGTGCTTTATACACGCGCAGGCAAAGATTTCTAAATAGTGGTTGCTTGCAACCCAGTGAGATCTGGTCTGCAAAACCTGGGAAGGTCTTGGAGTTTATCAATTCCATTGCACCTGACTGGGAGACGACGCGTCGTGGCAGTAGCTGATTACTTGACACATGGTAATTAGCTGGCTAGATGCGAATATCAAAACGGGACATGCCACAATAGTTCAGCCTATTGGACGCAGTGGCTTAATTTCCCCAACAGGGGAGGAAAAAAAAATAAGTTTGGGATTCTTTCTTAAGGTGAAGATATGACGAAGCCACAGCTCAAATTTTCAAGAGCACAAACCAACCCTCGGTTCTTCAGATTTGTGCTCTTTAAAATTTGAGCTGTGGCTTCGTCATATCTTCACCTTAAATTTCCTGTGTCAATTTTTGAGAGAATTCTGCAATTCTCTACTATAAACATACGGTGTTAAGTCGGCAATACTTTTGGAATATCCTTTGAAGATTTCTTCGTAAACATTTTGGGAAATTTCTTTGATCACTTTTTTTAAGTTCTTAAAACATTTTTTTAAATTTATTTAAAAATTACTTTTGCATTTTTTTGTTATTTTTAGAATGTTGTCGGCAATGTCTATGGAAATTACTCTGAAACATTCCCCGAAAATTTTGAACTTTCTTCGGCATCTCGATCAAAAATTTTTACGGAAATTTTTCGGGGATTTTGTTAATATATTGATGAATTACATCGGCAATGCCGTTAGGAATTCTTTCAAACAATTTAATTTCATTTTTATTTATTTATTTCCCAACAAACTCAAGACAAAAGTCTTTTATGTTTTGAATTTTTGTTTTCGGTAGTTCTTTGTGAAAGTTCTTCTGTAATTCGTTTTTGGGCAACTGCATCTAAAACTTCTTCCGCAATTCCTTCGACAACTTCTGCAATTTTCCGGTAATTCCTTCAGATATTGCTTTGGGAAAATGTCCAAATATTTTTTACTGGTACTTGAAAATTCTTCAGGAATATCCGACAGAATGAACAAACAGAATTAACGAAAATAATTTCTAAGAAATTTCCGAAAAAAATCCTCAATAATTTGCCGATACAAATCGGCGCGCGTAATAATTTCAACAGCACCAAAAAACTTCGCTTGTCGTGTTCAGCGCGAGCTCGGTGCAGTTTCAGTATCAAATAGGCGCGTGTCCTGAAAGGTTAAAGGAACTTTCAAGTTAATTGCCGAAATAAAATTCTACTGAACTCCAAACGAAATTTCCGCAGGAATTACCTAAACAAAATAAAGATTTTCGACGAAATTCTCAGATAATTTTCAAAAAAAAAAAAAAAAATCCGAAGATGTGTACATATATTGCACACATAAACACTCGAAATGTCCAAAAATTTACCAGTCGCATTTTTTAGAAACATTCGAAAGAATTTACAAATAATCTGTCAAACAATTCTCAAACGAACTTCTAAATTGAATTTCCAAGGTTATTTCTACCAAATTTTCAAAATATTTCCGATGAAATCATAAAAGAGGACCTGGAAAAAATGTTCTTAAACATATTAGACGGAATTTCTACATAATCTGCTGGCGGACAACCCAAAGGATATTATGAAAAAATACCGAATTTAATTAAAAGGGATTGCTGAAGGAATAACCCAAAGAACGATTTGAAAAGAAATCTTCAGAAATTTTCGGAATTATTTCTAAATAATTTACCAAGATAAATTTTAAAGGAATTTCCAAATGAATTGCGAAATTCAATTTCGATTCAATCTTTCAGTAACTTCTCATTTGTTGATGTCTCGCAAAACCTTCGTTCCGAGCATTTTTAAAAGCATGCAATATTCAAAAATATTTGAACAAATAATAAAACAATATCGAAAAAATAAATTTTGTTTTTGTATCACCCTAACGGTTTATTTATTTTTTTTTTAAATAATAGTTTCAAAAAAAAATAACCAAGGCAACATTCCATCGTAATTTTGGATAGAACTATATATAAAAAATTCTTAGACATGTCTGAAAAAAATTTCCATTCATTTGCCGAAAAAATAGTAATAATTTGTCGAACTTAGTTTACTGCGAAATTGCCGAAGAAATAAACAATAGTATTACCCAAAAAACAAAATTCCTTAAATTTTTCGAAGGAATTTCCAAATAATTTTATGATGCATATCCAAAACGAACTTCTGAATAAATTGCTGAAATTATTTGAAACTGAATTTCAAACAAAATTGTTAAAGGAATTATCTCAATTAACCGATGGAAATCTGAAAGATATGTACTAATACTGCCGAAGTCGATTTCAACTAAATGGCCGAAACAATAATCGAAAAAAATTCCAACAAAATGAAGTGAAAAAATCTTGGAACTTTTATAAAGAATTTCCTAATAATTTACGGTAAGAAATCTTAGATAGGGTGACATTGTGTATTATCGGCAGGTTTGTTTACTTCGTCA
Source organism: Aedes albopictus (assembly GCF_035046485.1). Classification (NCBI taxonomy): domain Eukaryota; kingdom Metazoa; phylum Arthropoda; class Insecta; order Diptera; family Culicidae; genus Aedes; species Aedes albopictus. The sequence continues at coordinate 329,531,208 of NC_085138.1, forward strand.
TGGGGGTTTTTTTAGGCCTAATTGCCTGAAACTTGGCCATATAGTTCAGCTTAGTTGGAAACGACTTGATACCAACTTTGAGTACAACAGTACAAAACTCTCATGACGAAGAGAACAAAACTGCCGAAAATACGTAAGTTCCCCTATATACATATATAAATATATTACCGAAGTAAATTGAAACAACAGTTCTCAAGAAAATTGCCGAATAGTTTTGCGAAAAGAACGTGAAAACAACCAGAATTAATTGCTAAGATCAATACCAACTGAATTTCAAACTTTCCGTTTGAAAGAACGGAGAAACGGAGAACGTTGAAGGAACTGCCAAAAGAAATACCGTAAAATTAATTCTCGGAAGATTTCGGAGGAATTCCCATCTGAAGGCAATTCTGAAGAATTCTTCAAATAGTCTTGTAAAGTTTTTTGTTGATACCTGATAATTTTGATTTCAGTTTTATGAAGGTTCTAACAACCTCCATTAGGCTATTCGACTAAAAATGTTACTTGGGTTGTGCAACTTAATTTCAAATGAGAGGACAACGAAAGAGTCGCAAGAGGTTTTAAAAAAAATGCCGAAACAAACTTCTTGAAAAATTCCTAACGCATTTCTTGAACTTAAGAAATTTTTGAAGGTATTTTCAAATAGTTTGCCAAAGAAATCTCGAAGAAGTTCATAATTTAGTTGCCGAAGTCAATATCAACTAAATTTTCAATGAAATTACCGAATAAATTACTAAAAAAAATATAAAAAGGAATTCTAGATGAAATTGCTTAAGCAATCGCTTAGAAATATTCTAAAAATGATTTCTAATGGAACTGTTTGAAAATTCACCAGATATTTTTCCAGTTAAAAACCCAAAAGAATTTTCCGGACGATTTTCCACAGAAATTACAAAAAAAAATAGAAGTGATTGGCAAAAGATATTTCAAAATAGTTAACAAAGGAATTCACCCTATTATTTTCGAAGGAATTTTTAAACGAATTGCTGGAGAAAATGTCAAACAATATTTGGAAACATTCTTGAATTTACTTCTGAAGCAAGTGCCTAAATATTAACCGAAGACATTCTCAAATTATTTGCCGAAAAAACACTTAAAAGATTTGGCAAGAAAATCCCTCATTTTTTTTTCCTAAATAGTTTCATAAGTAATTACTTGAGAAATTAGCAGAATAACTTTCGAACTGCTAAAGACAATAACAAAAAATAATCCTTACCAAAGGATTGAACAAAAAAAAATGTTAAAGGAATTTCAAATTGTAATTGATGCAGGAGTTCTCGAAGAAATTTATTTGAAGAAAAAATCTTGAAGAAATTGCCAAAACACATTTCAAAGAGTTATAAAAGAAATCGCAAGTGGGATAAACCAGCCTCGGGCTGAATTTCCCCATATTTATTATGGTCAATAATAAAATAAATCGTAAAATGTTAGAAGATTTTTGTTTAACGTTTTTTGACAAAATTGTTTGTCGAATAATTCTTACAAGGAATTGGAAAGAAACTTTGAAAGAATCAACGAATAAATTCCACAAAATATTGCGGAAATATTGAAATATCTTATAAATTTCAAAGAAAAAATTGCGAAGGAATTGCAACAGATATTTTTGAAGCACCCCATATCAACAATATTTATTTCCTAAAGAATTAACGAATAAATGTTCCAAAATGTTGCCCCAAAATTTCGAAAGAAAATCTTGAGAAATTCCTTGAGAATTTCTGTAGAATTCCGGAATTGCCGAAGAAACATCAAAAAGGAAACTAAGAAATTCTTTATGATATTCCCTATTGGGTTTTCTAATAAATTGTAGGGGTATTTCTGACATCTGCAACCGGAGGTGTGGTAAAAAATCGACTTGAATTATTATGATCCCGCAGGAATTTCTGAATTAATTATTGAATTCAATTTCAACTGAATTTAAAAAAATGCCGCGGATATTAAAAAAAGCCAAAAAAAAAATCTGAATAAATTAAAAAAGGAACTGCCAAAGGAAATCTTAAAAGAATTACCAAGTAATGACCAATGTAAATGTGTTCTTAAAATTTCAAATATATTTTCCATGTAGGTAATTCCTACATAGTTTGCCGGAGGAAACCTTAGCAAAATTTACCAAAAAAATGGCTTAGTTAATTTTAACTGGATTCTCAACAAAATTTCTGACGATATTGCAAAAAAAAATCACCGAAAATTAGCTTTAAGACATTTTTGAAGCAGGACGTAAGGATTTGGAAATCTAAAAGGAATGTCTAAACAAATTGACGAATTCAATTCGAAATGATTTGTCGACAGAATTGCCGAAGCAATTACCAAAATAATTGAAGAATTTTTCAAGAAACAGCTTCAGTAATTCACAATGAAATTTTCCGAGGAATTTCTAAATCAAACAAATTAAAAAAATCAAAAATTGATTTCCAAAAACGAATGGAAACAATTGCCTAAAGATTACCTATGGATTAGCCAGATAAATATTGCCAAATTAATTTTTAACGCAATGCACAATGGTTTGTGGGCCGTATTTAAAGGGAAAAATATTAACGCCTAATTGATTTTAGCTATATGCTGCCCTCGGGAAAGTTTCTTCATATTTTTTGGACATTTTTTTCAACATTGTTATATTCAAGTGCTCAAAATGGTTCTCAATATCAAAATGTCAACATTTCCTTGTTAACATATATGGCAACAAAATGTTTTACAAATTTGAAAAATACACAACTGAACTACTTTCCTTAAGAAACCAAATTGCTATCTGTCAAGGTTTCAGAAATATTATTTTTTGAAGAAAAAAAATAGAGTGACACTCGACTTTTTGTACTAGATTTTTTGCAAAAATTTGGTTCCGAGCCGTTTTAGTGCATCAAATATGCAATATTTTTTCCAAAGAAAGCAAAGTTCTATATCCTCAATTTAAAAAGTTATTCATGATTTTCTTTTAAAAATGGCTAATTGTTGGCCTTAATATCTCAGAATGGTGCAAGCCGATTTCAAATCTTTTAGTCTTGTTCGAAAGAACTTATTTAGGGAATTGGTTCTCTTATTAAGCGTGTGGCTCTCATTTTCATCCTACGAAAAACAAAGGATTAAAGCGTTGTTTGTTTTGTTCTTATTTTTGTATTTTTTTGTTAGAAGTGAGCACGCATTAAAACAAAAAGGAACGGAATCAGTCGGTGCCGTAATTGTTTGTTTTCGAATAGCATGAATTTGGGAACATGAGGTTACTGATGGTACACATAACCTACATCTTAGCTTAGCTTAGCTTAGACTGACTGCACACATCTATGGTTGCTATTCCGTGATTGACCTGAACCAATGACAGTTGCACAATTAAAAAGGTGTTTTTCGTTTAAAGCGTTTAAATTAATATTGAAAACATAAAACTTTTTATGGAAAAATGACTCTAAGTACGAAAATATAAAAGATACGAATTTGTTATCTTTGACAAAAATGTGTGATATTGATAGTGTACAAAGTATTCAGAACAAAATATTTCAACAAAAGCAACGAATCGAAACATATTGGATGAAAACCTCGGAAATTCGACCAGGAACTAAAACCTCTTCAAACTTTGTAGATTATTTTGTTGCTCTATATGGTAGTAATGAAAAGTTAAGATTTTGTTCTTGAGAACCATTTGGACTGGTAATTTTACATTAATGAAAAAAATGTTCAAAACATTTTAAGAAACTTTCCCGAAGACAGCATATAGGTAAAAATTATAATATAGGCATAAATATTTTTCCAAGGAAATACGGCCTACGGACCATTGTGCAATGGCTGCAGGTGCAATATTTCAGAAAAAATTGCTGAAGAAACTGTCAACGAATTTCCAAAGTTTTGTTAAAAAAAAACTAAAATTATAGCAAGGACTATATGGATCTACATGAGTCTTAACCGTGTCGAAAGACAAACAACAAAGAAGATAAAAATATCGCATGTTATTTGAAAAAATAATATTCCTAGCCATTTGAAGAAAAGAGATATAAAAATATGAAATTATTAAAAATAATCCATAAAGCATTGAATAAATATTATTGAACAGTTTTCCAAAAAATAAAACCACTACAAAAACTGAATACCGAATGATTCATAAAAGGAGTTGACAAAAAAAACTTCAAACAATTAACAAAGTAATTTTCGAAAATACTCCATGCCCATGTCATACTGATAAACTTTGCAGAAGACACCATCTTTCTAAGTAAACAGGATTCTGAGCTAGAAGATTTTAAAAACTTAAATATTCACTAGAGCCGACTAGTGGCAGAATTTCGAATTAAGTGTCCCGTTTTATGTAATTCTGTGCCATACTGATCAACTTTGTCGAAGACGCCATCATTCTAAGTAATAAGGAAACTGAGCTAATAGATTTTCAAAATTTACATGTTCACTAGCACCGCCTAGTGGCAGAATTACGAAATAAGTACCCAGTTTTATGTAAGTCTGTGACATACTGATTAACTTTGCCGAAGACACCATCTTTCTACATAATCAGGATTGTGAGCTATGAGATTTTTAAAATTCACATGTTCACTAGCGCCGCCTTGTGGCAGAATTTCAAAACAAGTGTCCAGTTTTATGTAGGTCTGTGCCATACTGATCATCTTTGCCGAAGACACCATCTTTCTAAGTAATCAGGAATCTGAGCTATGAGATTTTTAAAATTTACATGTTCACTAGCGTCGCCTAGTGGCCGAATTTCGAAACAAATGTCCCGTTTTATGTAAGTCTGTTCCATACTGATCATCTTTGCCGAAGACACCATCTTTCTAAGTAATCAGGATTCTGAGCTATGAGATTTTTAAAATTGGCATGTTCACTAGCGCCGCCTAGTGGCCGAATTTCGAAACAAATGTCCCGTTTTATGTAAGTCTGTTCATGCTGATCATCTTTGCAAAAGATACCATCTTTCTAAGTAATCAGGATTCTGAGCTATGAATTTTTTAAAATTGGCATGTTCACTAGCGCCGCCTGGTGGCAGAACTTCGAAACAAATGTCCCATTTTATGTAAGTCTGTGCCATACTGATCATCTTTGCAGAAGACACCATCTTTCTAAGTAATCAGGATTCTGAGCTATGAGATTTTTAAAATTTACATGTTCACTAGCGTCGCCTAGTGGCAGAATTTCGAAACAAATGATCCGTTTTATGTAAGTCTGTTCCATGCTGATCATCTTTGCCAAAGATACCATCTTTCTAAGTAATCAGGATTCTGAGCTATGAGATTTTTAAAATTTACATGTTCACTAGCGTCGCCTGGTGGCAGAACTTCGAAACAAATGTCCCATTTTATGTAAGTCTGTGCCATACTGATCATCTTTGCAGAAGACACCATCTTTCTAAGTAATCAGGATTCTGAGCTATGAGATTTTTAAAATTGGCATGTTCACTAGCGCCGCCTGGTGGGAGAATTTCAAAACACATGTCCCATTTTATGTAAGTCTGTGCCATACTGATCATCTTTGCAGAAGACACCATCTTTCTAAGTAATCAGGATTCTGAGCTATGAGATTTTTAAAATTTACATGTTCACTAGCGCCGCCTAGCGGCAGAATTTCGAAACAAATGTCCCATTTTATGTAAGTCTGTGCCATACTGATCATCTTTGCAGAAGACACCATCTTTCTAAGTAATCAGGATTCTGAGCTATGAGATTTTTAAAATTTACATGTTCACTAGCGCCGCCTGCTGGCAGAATTTCGAAACAAATGTCCCATTTTATGTAAGTCTGTGCCATACTGATCATCTTTGCAAAAGACACCATCTTTCTAAGTAATCAGGATTCTGAGCTATGAGATTTTTAAAATTTACATGTTCACTAGCGTCGCCTTGTGGTACAATTTCGAAACAAATGTCCCATTTTATGTAAGTCTGTGCCATACTGATCATCTTTGCCGAAGACACCATCTTTCTAAGTAATCAGGATTCTGAGCTATGAGATTTTTGAAATTGGCATGTTCACTAGCGCCGCCTGGTGGCAGAATTTCAAAACAAATGTCCCATTTTATGTAAGTCTGTGCCATACTGATCATCTTTGCAGAAGACACCATCTTTCTAAGTAATCAGGATTCTGAGCTATGAGATTTGTAAAATTGGCATGTTCGCTAGCGCCGCCTGGTGGCAGAATTTCAAAACAAATGTCCCATTTTATGTAAGTCTGTGCCATACTGATCATCTTTGCAGAAGACACCATCTTTCTAAGTAATCAGGATTCTGAGCTATGAGATTTTTAAAATTTACATGTTCACTAGCGCCGCCTAGCGGCAGAATTTCGAAACAAATGTCCCATTTTATGTAAGTCTGTGCCATACTGATCATCTTTGCAGAAGACACCATATTTCTAAGTAATCAGGATTCTGAGCTATGAGATTTTTAAAATTGGCATGTTCACTACGCCGCCTGGTGGCAGAATTTTGAAACAAATGTCCCATTTTATGTAAGTCTGTGCCATACTGATCATCTATGCAAAAGACACCATCTTTCTAAGTAATCAGGATTCTGAGCTATGAGATTTTTAAAATTTACATGTTCACTAGCGCCGCCTTGTGGTACAATTTCGAAACAAATGTACCATTTTATGTAAGTCTGTGCCATACTGATCATCTTTGCCGAAGACACCATCTTTCTAAGTAATCAGGATTCTGAGCTATGAGATTTTTGAAATTGGCATGTTCACTAGCGCCGCCTGGTGGCAGAATTTCAAAATAAATGTCCCATTTTATGTAAGTCTGTGCCATACTGATCATCTTTGCAGAAGACACCATCTTTCTAAGTAATCAGGATTCTGAGCTATGAGATTTTTAAAATTGGCATGTTCACTAGCGCCGCCTGGTGGCAGAATTTCAAAACACATGTCCCATTTTATGTAAGTCTGTGCCATACTGATCATCTTTGCAGAAGACACCATCTTTCTAAGTAATCAGGATTCTGAGCTATGAGATTTATAAAATTTACATGTTCACTACGCCGCCTGGTGGCAGAATTTTGAAACAAATGTCCCATTTTATGTATGTCTGTGCCATACTGATCATCTTTGCAGAAGACACCATCTTTCTAAGTAATCAGGATTCTGAGCTATGAGATTTTTAAAATTGGCATGTTCACTAGCGCCGCCTGGTGGCAGAATTTCAAAACAAATGTCCCATTTTATGTAAGTCTGTGCCATACTGATCATCTTTGCAGAAGACACCATCTTTCTAAGTAATCAGGATTCTGAGCTATGAGATTTTTAAATTTACATGTTCACTAGCGCCGCCTAGCGACAGAATTTCGAAAAAAAAAGGCACATTTTATGTAAGTCTGTGCCATACTGATCATCTTTGCCGAAGACACCATCTTTCTAAGTAATCAGGATTCTGAGCTATGAGATTTTTAAAATTGGCATGTTCACTAGCGCCGCCTAGCGGCAGAATTTCGAAACAAATGTACCGTTTTATGTAAGGATGTGCCATACTGATTATCTTTGCAGAAAACACCATCTTTCTAAGTAATCAGGATTCTGAGCTATGGGATTTTTTAAATTTACATGTTCACTAGCGCCGCCTGCTGGCAGAATTTCGAAACAAATGTCCCATTTTATGTAAGTCTGTGTCATACTGATCATCTTTGCCGAAGACACCATCTTTCTAAGTAATCAGGATTCTGAGCTATAATATTTTTAAAATTTACATGTTCACTAGCGCCGCCTGCTGGCAGAATTTCGAAACAAATGTCCCATTTTATGTAAGTCTGTGCCATACTGATCATCTTTGCAAAAGACACCATCTTTCTAAGTAATCAGGATTCTGAGCTATGAGATTTTTAAAATTTACATGTTCACTAGCGTCGCCTTGTGGTACAATTTCGAAACAAATGTCCCATTTTATGTAAGTCTGTGCCATACTGATCATCTTTGCCGAAGACACCATCTTTCTAAGTAATCAGGATTCTGAGCTATGAGATTTTTGAAATTGGCATGTTCACTAGCGCCGCCTGGTGGCAGAATTTCAAAACAAATGTCCCATTTTATGTAAGTCTGTGCCATACTGATCATCTTTGCAGAAGACACCATCTTTCTAAGTAATCAGGATTCTGAGCTATGAGATTTTTAAAATTTACATGTTCACTAGAGCCGCCTAGCGGCAGAATTTTGAAACAAATGTCCCATTTTATGTAAGTCTGTGCCATACTGATCATCTTTGCCGAAGACACCATCCTTCTAAGATAATTTTCAAAGCCCCCAAATAGCCGTAATCCCATAAACTCTTATTATCCCCTATAAAGCGGATTCCCATAGCCCCCGAGCAGTAATCCTATGACCGACAGTCTCGACTGTACGCCATCTTCCACGCTCGGCGCAATAATTATGCCCTTCATTCATGTCCGGTCCATCGTCTGAACGGAATGAAAACAAACCACTTTCATTCCTTTGCAGGCGATAAAAGACACTAACACATTCTCAGACACCTTTTCCAACTAATACAGATGTACGTTTGTGTGTATTGGTGAGCCGCAAGCGAATTTGCACTAATACACGCAAGACCGCATCTGCACAGCGTTGCCAACCTTCCAGATTTATCTGGATTTATCCAGATTTTTGAGGTCCCATTTAACAAAAGTCTGGAAGATCCAGACATTTGTTTTCCGCATTTGTAAGGTTTTTCTCGGGATTTGTAAGGTTTTTGCCCGGAATTTGTAAGGTTTTTACACGAATCCAGACTTTTCCAGACAAATCTTCCTAAATCATCCAGATTTTTCAAAAATTGACCTGGCATCCCTGACTGGTAGCACCCACACATTGCGGCTTGTCAATGTGTGGTCAAAAAATCTGCTCGAATCCGCATGAGCGCGGCCGCACCAACGAGCAGGAGCGCAAAAGTGCTTCTACCGCCGATAAGCCACTTTTGCGCTTGCAGCGTGAGCGCTTTCCTCCTAAAATATGCGCGCTTTGTTTTGGGTGTAGTTATTCTAATGTCGTTACTCGCTTATGTGAGAACTATCGAGCTTGGATAAAACAAAGAGGAGAAACTTTAAAATTGTAACGGTCGGTTTGCTGTCATCCCCATAGTCCCAATCGAGCAGGAGACCTGTCAAAACGACAAGGATTCGCCATTTTGGTATACTCGACACACTTCAGTGAGAACTAGAACGGAAAGCAGAATTGCTGTGTAATGTCATCGCCCGCGTGAACCTCGAGATGACGAGGTTGGTTCGGCTTGAATGGTGTTGAAAGAAATAGAATGCATGTGCTGTGGGAAGTGGTTTGGAATAGGATGATGGGAAATAAATTATGCACTCTTCTGGTATGCTTGTTTCCCTTCACCCTTCAATTTCGAAATATAAACATGAAGGTTTGGAAATCGTCGTTTGTCACCTAAGTTGAAGTGATTCTATGGAATTCGTCCGCATGGTAAATCTTGACAGCTGCGTATAGCACACTATTAGACAGCGCAACATTTTTTTGTCTCAAGATCTAACTTATGTGTTTCTGACAAATTGTAAGCCGCTGAATCAGAATCTGGGCTCAGATTTACTCCAGCACGTCACAATTTTGAGCTACATCTCAATTTATAAGGCAAAATAGGGTGCCTGCAGGGATGCCAGATGATTTTTTAAAAAATCTGTATCGCTATTTTCGAAAATCTGTATCCCATACAAAATTTGGGAGAAAAATCTGTATCCCATACAAAAATAAAATGGCCGCCCTTTCTCAAAAATCTGTATTTCATATAAAACGAAATCTGTACGGGTGCTCAAAAATCTGTATAATACAGATAAATCTGTATATATGGCATCTCTGGGTGCCTGTACCAACAGCACGACCACGACCAACTGCGCCGATGACGCAAGGTAGGGTACACTGATATATGTTGCCCTTTACTGGCATTTACCAGGTTAGCTGGTATGTCATAAACATACAGAAAAACTTGTAGTTAGAAGACACGAGGAGCGTGCGACCGTGCCGAGCTCTCGACGCATACTGAATTAGACACCAGCAAACAGACTGCTTGGTGGCTAGGTATGCGGAGTGCGAGAGTAAGTCTCGGCTTCAAATAAAAATAATACGCTCTCACTTGTAGTTGTTGGGCACAAACGAGGCTGTGTTGTGGATTGACATCTAAGCCGAAAGAGAGATAGATGGTTCTTGAAAAAGTGAATGTTCATGGTGAGGGCTCGGGTTCAGTTTGGCTTTCTATTCCGCAGAATTATCACCTGTTCTGTGGCTTAGTTGGTTAAAGCACCGGTCTAGCGAATACGGGGTCGTGGGTTCGAATCCCACCAGAACGCGATTTTTTTCAAAAATTCATCCCTCAATTTGTCAATTAGCAACATTCTGTGTCTTCTAACTACAAGTTTTTCTGTATGTCTAAGGAAAACTATTTGTACAAAAATAACGAGAAGACCAACGAATGTCACCAATATGTTAAAAGATAGTTCAGTTTCCATACTTTACTGGAAAAATTTAAAAACGGAGCCAAAACTACTTTTAGTATTTATTACAGCGTGTGCCAATGATAGGAACCCTGTACCAGTTATGGCTACATTTTTTAATTTCGGTTCCTTTTCGCACTATTTGCATGCATTTCTTATGGGATTAGCCATAATTGGTACACTATGGCGAAAAAGGGTGCAAGGAAGCCGAAATGTTAAGGAAAATTATTTATTTCTACCATAATTTGAGCAAAATGTGAACTTGAAATGAGTGCAACCATCTTTTGTGAACGTGATCTGGTGTTCACATTTTTTTCATTGTTGATATATATCGTTGAAGGGTAAAAATCAACTATGGCGAATAATTGGTACTATATCCATAATTGGTGCATTTACCCTATGTGATTTTGGACTTTTTTTATTGCAATTAATGGCTTGCATGGACATATTTTTTTAAGTTATACAAGGGTAAATTTGTCAATTAACATCTAAATTAACGACTCATTTGATTTTACCAAACCAAATTTAATAGATTTCAGCATTTCATGTTAGTAAGTAAACTTGCATGCAACTTCTAAAGGAAGATTTGTATGGGAAATATCGCACCTAACATAAATCACTTAAAACTATCAAATTCATTTTTGTAAAACGAAATATTTTGCATGAGTCGTTAATGTTCATGCTCATTGAACAATTTACCTTTTGATTGCTTAAAAAAATATGTCCATGCTAAAGGACAGACTTGTTAGAATCCCAAAATGGCCGCCACAATGGCCGACTTTGGCACCTACTCACGATTTTGAGGGCACAAATCTCTTCGTAAACAAAACCAGCGCACCTATTGCCCGTTGCGAAGATTTATAGATTCTGACGCGAATAAATGATTAGGCTCATTTTCAGCGTAGGTGCATTATAAATGTTTGTTTACAATGCAAAACCATCACCAATTGTGTACTTAAAAACGCAGCGTGAAATATTCACCAGGAAGCGGTCTGTTTTTATATCTGTGAGCCCACGCAAGAAAAAAAACACGCAACATACTTTCGCGTAGGAGTCTAAACAGGTGGAATCTCCGCAATAATCTTCTTATTTTAAGCTTGTTACGAGTGAGCAAGAACTGAATAATAAAATACATTGTTGTGTGAAGCTTGCGTCTTGAGTTTTGTGCGTTTGAAGTTCTGTTGAAGCGGGATTTCAAGACGTTTGTCCTTAATGGCTTCCCAACTAACAATCGCAGTCCACAAACAAGCATGCATGCTGAATTATTGCTTTATAACAGTAATGATAGCTGAACTAAATTATGCTGTACATATTACAGTACAAATGCTTTTTCAGTTGAAAAAGTAGCTAATGTTCAGCCTTTCGTATCGGTATTAACAAAGATAATTTAAAACACTTTTCAAGAGTTTAGTAGGCTTTCTGTTCGACTTGCAGTGATTCTTTTACAAAATAGTTTAACAAGACATTTGTCTTCTTCTTGTTCTGCTTATGTACAAATTAGCACATGTATCTGTATTTATAATGTGTTTTTCACAAGTTATATAAGCGCTTTCGTTTCATCATACTTCCACTCATAATACAGAATGAAAAACACGTGTTTGTTACTGAACAGCAGCTGAATTAATGTATTGTTCAGTTGTTAACCATAATGCTGTGCTAATTCACCACTGCTAAACAAGAGTCGAAGTGTGGTTAGTTTTAAACCACGAGAAGTTTATGTTTTGATTTGAGTGCTTCAATTTATCATCTCTAGGACGGCGCAGATAAGAAGGCATGCGGCTGGCAATCGACGGGTTTCGAGTTCGAATCTTGGTTTAGGAAAATTTATGTGTAGTTATTATTTCATAATAGTCGTTCATAGCCTCAGTGCCAATCATAAACTGTCGTGGTAATTGAAATTTTTTGCATTTTTTTTATTTTTAATAATTTTTGCCGAAGCTGAATAACAGCTTTACTATGTAATTGTTAAACACTTTTAACAACAAACAGTTCAGTTGGGACCTAGGTTGGTACACAATTTCTCCAAATTTGTGTGAACAAAACCCGAGCAAAGGCTGTACCTGAAAATTATCCAAATATTATTCAGCATCATGCTGAATAATATTCGTCATAAAGGTGCTTTTCAAATGAGTAGGTTGTAGTCAAAAATGCCCAAATTCGCATATTTGCCCTATGAATTTAGGTAGGGTAGGTAATCAAAAGTTGAACCAAATTACGGCTTTCCGAAGTAGCGCAAATTTTGAGTGATTTTTTCTCCCACATGGAAATAATTTACTACGGCAAAATCCTATGTACATGAAAGCCACGGGTATGAGTTTTCTGTTAAGTGGTAAAAAGTATGTATTTGCACCGAATTTCATTGAAAAATTCGATTGTTCGTCAACAATGATTTTAATCTTAATTTGAACCATCGTAATCATAATTTTAACCAATTTTAATCTTAATTTGAACTACTGGCGGCAGCAGCTCGAGCATCTCCCACAACAGCCAATTTTAAGCTGAACAATAGAAAAACACATGGATCTGCTAATTCCCATAACTATTTTTCATAAGGCAGTGGAATTTCAACTAAGAATGTTCTAAACTCTTCAGGAACTTGGAAACTAAATTTGGAATTTTTCACCCCCCAAGAGTAAACAAAACAACCACTAGAGCAATCTGCAGGCCAACACTGGAAGCTCGCCCCCGTTTACTAGTTCAAATTTAGATTACAAATGGTTCAACTTAAGATAACATTGTCCAAGTAAGAATTACTTAAATTTGATAATTTTATGACAAATAATGCGGAATATTATTTGGTTGGTCGATTCTACGATAAATAAGCTTTCATTTGACGTGTTCACATATTGCGGGTGATACAATGCATGAGCTGTACGAGTGCACCGAAAATGTGCTTTTTCTGGGGGGAAATGGGTGAAATCACAGTGATTTTTCAATTGCCTGTTTTCCATGACAAAAACGCTTTTTTCAATGCTTTTAAAGTAGATGTTATCAGGTTATATTACGGAAAGCTGTTTAACATCTTTTTCGGGACAATATTTGCCTAAAAAGTACGTCGTTTTAATGAATTTCAAAATGGTTCAAATTAAGATTACAATTTAACTAGTTCAAAGTTTGATTTCTTACCCTATAGCTCAAATCTGAGCCCGGATTCGGATTCAACGGCCCAAAATATGTCAGAGACACATAAGTTTGCTCTTGAGACAGACCAACAAGGTAGGACGGGGCAAGATGATCACCCCTCTGTTTTACTATTTTTATGCAGAGCGTTCATGATTAACAAAAATTTTAATCATGATTGATCATTGATGATCAAAATTTTTATTTAACCTTCCAGGACGCGCGCCATCAAGCAACCGAAACGGCACCGCGCTCGTGCTGTATACGAAAAGCGAGGTTTTTTGGTAGTGTTGTACTTTCTACAACAGCGCGCGCGCTGAAGGGTTAAATTATAATATTTGGAACCAACTTTAATTGAATAATATATTTTGTATGATGAATCATTTTCGGTGATGAATGATTAATGATTGATTAGTTTTTTTCTAATGATTATTATTACTGATTAATGATTAAATTGCGAAATCAGTGTGATTAAGATTAATCATTAATGATTAAATGAGAATTTTTTGTGATTATGATCAATGATTTTTGATTAATCTTTAATTAATCATTAATCATTAATCATGATTAAATTTATGATTAATCATTAACGCTTTGCTTTTATGATGAATTTTGTCAAACATCTTTATAATCCATTAGAATAAAGTTCATCCTGTTTTAGCAGGAGATTTCAATGCCTGAGCCGTAGAATGTGGAAGCCGTTTTACGAACTAGCGGGATCAAATCTTGCTAGAGACACTACTGGCCATACTAAATGTCGACCTGGCTAATGTTGGTACCAAGAGTACCTTTAGTCGGAACGGTGCGGAGTCGATAATGGACGTTACTTTTTGTAGTCCTGGCGTAACAAGTAGCTCTATCAGAGTGCCAATGCCAATCCGTGGGGTGATGCCTACTGGATCGTGATAGCCAAGACGAGAGGTGTAATGACTCCTACAGAGCAATCTCCAGAGATATTGGAGGGGACCACCATGGGGCTTTTTCCGCATCATGATCCTAGTCCTTGGCCTCATTTTGTAGGACAGGGCTGGTGATGATGAGAGGGTCACCGATATGGAACTTGCGGGGATAGCAGTTCCTAAGCGTAGGTAAGGCCACAGGGCCAGATGGAGTTCCGAGCCTGGCCTTAAAAGTAGCTATTGCAGAGGCTCCTGAGATGTTCACGTCTGCTATGCAGAAATGCCTGGACGAAGTTTGGTGCTATTTCCATAGGCGGGGAAACCACCCGGAGCCCTGACGGCACATAGACCAAAATGCTTAATCGACTCGGCGGGAAAGGTGCTCGAAAAGATCATCCTCAATAAAATGATAAAGCACCCTGAGGGTGTAAATGATCTCTCGAACAGCCGATCCGGCTTTCGGAAAGGATTCTTGTGGTTATCCTACTTTAAAAACTATATATCCGTAAAGTATTATTGGATTTCGAAAGGATGCTGAAAACCGCTAGACATCGTGTAGTGAAATCCATCAATTAGTACAAAACGAATAACGCTCGACTGTGTGAATCAATGGAATGGAATGAGGTGTCGAATTAATGAACTTTTTCGAATCCTTCATCCTTGAACATGGCAGGTCACGACTTTATTAGTAGGTAATCTCACGTAGCATCGGCCGAGCATTCCCTAGAACCAACAACGATTGCACTTTGTCAACAAACTTCATCATGCACATTCGCGCGGCACTAAATCTTGAGGAGAGCCACTTACCGCGAAGCCATCTCCAGCAGTAGTGACAGTGTTCCACAAGTTTTACACTTCCAACCATGTGGCGACAAAGTGGAAATTTATGAGCAGCCGGCACCGAGGTATATGAAAACTTTTTATCACATGCCGTTTTTTAAGGCTCGACACTTGCTTCTTCTCGTTTAGTTGGGTGAGCACACCTAAACAGCTCGAGGCACGCGTCTTTGCCTGGCTTACCTGCGAGTAAAACGCCTTCGGCATAAAATCACTTAGATCAGATGGAGCATGTTTCGATGAAATTGAAGCTCTCACATGTGGCGTAAATTTGAAATAGATGGTTTTTTCTTCTCGTTCGCTTGAACCCGCTCTGAAATATCAAACACCAATTTATCGCACAGCGTTACTACCTACGAGTCTAGCAGTCAGTATTTGAATCAACGTAAGGACCTCGGAATAATTACCGGTCCAATAAATCGTTTCAATGAGATTAAGACCGTACAAGTGGCCAGCTTGGGCACAGGCATAGGTTAGCCTGTCTTGTAAGCTACACCTCGACTGCTCGGCCATGCTGCTCTGCCCTTTAGTAGATGCCTCGACCATACTGGAATTACTCAAAACAATCACGTTCACAATTACGAATTACCTCGTTGCAGGGTGAATTAGTGCTTTGACATATCGCGTTTGGTCGATCGAAACGTGCCATTTGGGATCGCCCGTTTGGCGAACGTTGCTGGCTGAGTTGTTCCTACTGGTGCTACTTACATTATGCTTGGTTGGATTTGAACTAATAGGACATTTGTTGCTCTGCTAGCTGTATCAGGAGCTGGGAAATTTAGGTTGATCAATAAACAGATGTGATTAATAAGGGTGCCATTTGGAGTCACGATTTTGATTGCTGCCACTAAATACTAACCTAAGTGTGATGCTAATTAGGTCACAGGGATATTTGATACCAAGTGAAATGTGAGAACTTAACTAAGTTCAACGATATTCAGCATTTTCTTATCTGCACTTGTTCAATTATGGTCCAATTTTGGACAATAGGAAGTAGAAATGACTGCAATTGGTTATAAGATAAATCAAAGTCTTCTTAGAGCAAAGAACTGGATTCATCATGTTGATCAAACCATATCGTACTCTAAAGTGCTCACTTATTTTCTCAATATTACACGCGAGGTAGCAAGAAACGGCTTATTCTATTGTAAGCATCCATATCCAAAGGCGGATTATTTTCACATTTGAGCATTCATCAAAGGTTTTTTCCCTCACCGAGTCGTCCAGCGTCCAAGTGAGAAGCAAACAACTAGAAAATTCCGGTAGAAATTAATCGCAAGGCATCCGTCAACTTGGAAGAAGGGATTATGTCATGGAGAGACCGATATAAACGCTAGTCTGATGGCTATGGATGGAAGATTGGAGGATGCACTACTTTCCACCACAACCAGTCAGTGTGGTAGACCATTACCGGGGGCTACACTCGATCCATCACGGGTCAATAGTGACAGTGATTTATCTTGGCACACCGTGTGATGGCATCCAGCTCGCTGGATGGGGCTCAATTGCTGGTGCTGCGCTGCTGCTAATCCCACTCACAAGTCACACGGGACAGACGTGATTGTGTTCTGAAATGTTCCTGTCGCTTGGCTATTTCGGAAGCAATTTCTTGGCTAGACTGAAACGTGTTTTGTATTGTGCTTTCCCCACCATGCAACATATAACTAGTGGTTGGCGGTTTGCCTCTGGAGTGCCTTTTGATCTGATTGCCTTGCGCCAAAAGATACAACTGCTGATAAGATGAGCCAGAGTACGTAACTTGGCATTAACTGCGAAAAAAAAAGAACAAGTACAAGCACTGAAATGTTTCTGCGATTCCGTTGGATGTGAGCTTTGGGTGATATTAGAGCATACCCACCGCTGAAGTTTAACTGATATCTTTTATCCAACATCATAATAGTTTCATGATTTTATTTTTGATTTGCTAATCAAATTTTTACTACGGCACTTAAATAGAGGAAAACGTGCCTCTGGAGCCAACCTACTGATACCACTACGGCACTACATGAGCGGAGGACATTTTGACTATTTATAGCTTATAAGACTGTTCAAACAGCAAGTTTTTTTGGTTGTGACTGCTAGCTTCCAACTGATAGTATCTAGCTGATAAATTTAGTTATTTTTTCAGAATTAAAATTGAAGAATAGCCAATAATCATTATCACCATCATAGTAATACCCTGGAGGCTACAAAGGACAAGATTATCCTTTGAAATATGTTACGAAGCCTTGAAAAGTATTCAAATTAGTTGCAACTTATACTAATTTGGATGTACATTAATAGTCATAAACACCAACGCAGTTAATACGAGATTTAAGCCCGAATTGCAGAATTCCAGATTAAATTAAAATACTCGGTAAGGAAATTAAAAAAAAATCGGTTAGCTCCAAGAGAGGATTATTCGAACGAAGCACAGGAAGCAAGCAGCCATTCCCTCTCGTGTTACTTTTTGAGTGCTCGCAAAAGAATCATATCTAATCAGCTGGTGTTTATTTTATTTTTTGTTTTTGTTTTTGCAAAACATATTCTTCTCCTTTGTGATGGACAGTAATCGTTGTGTTGGAATTGCATGGTTAGTGTCGGATATCACAATCTGAATGTCTGCCTAGGAAAGTTGGCCATTACCCGAGAGCTTTCTGCTGCTAAAGTCTGCTGTTGGAATCTTGACAACGCTGCTTTAATTTGGAAAGGATTCTATCCAGAAGCTGTAGAAATTCCTTGAGACATTTCACCAGGAGTTCCTCCAGACATTAATCCGGGATTTCTTCAGGAGCTCTTACAATAACTCCTCCAGAAGTTCCTTTGGGGCAGCAGGGACGGATGTCCTGGGGCCTGACGCACCCCCCCGCTTGCGAGTCAGCCGCGTAGTTGCCGGCTAAGAATAGGACTACTAACCCCAATTCAAGGTGTCAAGCGACCCGTGCCGAGGAATGAGTGATCGAGGGGGTGAAAAAGATGCTCGATCTTTAACGGAGCCTGTGGGGTACCTGGGCACCCCCCCACAGTATGCTGTCCCTTACCGCGTTAATGCAGAGCTCTGGCGTGGTGGACATTATTTCTCGTGCAACTCGTGGGAATAAGTATGAGCAAAAATTCAAAATCAAATAACTTAGGTGGAAGTAGTGGTGCGATCAACCCCTTCGCCAGAAGTGGGTTGATGAGGTTTCCGACAAGGAGAAGCGAGGAGTCAGGTGCTGGAAGCTGCTTACGTAGCTCAAGCGTGGGAGCTCCTGTCCACTCCACGGCAAGCCAGCCGGTGGAGGTCATGGACGGAGCGTGGCTGCTGAGGGCCATCAGCCAAGAAGTTGGAAAAGGACGGCCCGCATTAGAGGTTGCTAAGCACCAGCTTGGCAAAATCATCGACTTTGCGACAACTAAGTCGATTATAAGCAAGGACCTGAAAACGGCCTTGCTTACACTTAGAGTGTCTGTCGATGAGGCCAAGCAGGAGCACGTGGTCGCGTTGCTGGCTGCTGCAGCGGCGGAAGCCGCAAAGGAGAATGTGTCGAAGTTTACACAAACAGAGGCCTTCTCCTTCGCAGGTAGTCCGAGGAGTGTGGAAGCGAGTGCTCGTGACAAACGTGACAAGCATTCGCAGAAGCGGGCGAGGCAGCCGTCAGGTGAGGAGCTGTCTGGCGGCGCCCGCAAGGCCAGGCGTATAATAACCCCGAAAGCCGGTGGTAACGCCGTAAAGTCGGACTCCAGCCAGGGTTCCCGGAAAGCTGGGAAGGGTGGGCCTGAAAAGGCTGGCCCGTCCCGGAATGATGGGAACAAGGGGTTGCGACCAATGGTGGGCCCTCAGCAGCCACAGAGCAGGGCGATCCAAGGAGAAGACCCTCCTTGGACAAAGGTAGAGCGGAAGAAGAAGAAGAAGGTGAATCCGCAGGTAGAAGTGCAGGACGCCAAACCAAGGCGTAGGAAGGCAGGTGCCAGGCGTGAGAAAGGCGACGCTATCGTCATCAAGACGGAACAGTCCAAGTACTCGGACGTCTTGAAGACGATGCGAAGCGACGCCAAGCTTGAGGGTCTTGGAGCCGACGTACGCAGTATTAGACGTACTCGTACGGGCGAGATGATCCTGGAGCTGAAGCGCCAGAAGGAGCACAAGGGCGCCGCCTACAAAAGGCTGGCAGAAGAGGTCCTTGGTGAAGGTGTGCAGGTGAGGGCTCTGACACATGAGGCGACTCTGAAGGTCAAAGACATTGACGAGATCACCGAAGTGGAAGAGCTCGTCACGGCACTGCGGCAACAGTGCGATGTGCAGGTGGCCGCCGCAGCCGTTAAGCTACGGAGAGGGCCAGCAGGGACACAGATAGCTTTGGTTCAGCTACCTGTGGCGGATGTTAAAAAGTCCGTTAAAGTAGGGAGTATTAAGGTGGGCTGGTGTGTATGTCACCTGACATTCCACGAGCCACCTGAGGTTTGCTTCAGGTGTCTGGAACCAGGACACAAGTCGTGGGACTGCAAAGGCCCCGACAGGCGCAAACTGTGTAAGCGATGCGGCGCTGAAGGTCATAAGGCCCAAAGCTGTACGAGTCCGCCCATCTGCATGATCTGTACCGGGAAAACCTCGAAAAACAGACATCCGATGGGTGGTCCAGGGTGCCCGGCCTTTAAGAAAGCCGCAGTGAACAACAAATCACAGTGCAGGTAACGCAGCTGAACCTGAACCACTGTGATGCGGCTCAGCAACTGCTTTGTCAGGCGGTTTCTGAGTGGGAGACGGATATCGCCATCATTTCGGACCCATACCGAGTACCCGCCGGCAACGGCAACTGGGCCTCGGATGGGACCAGGAAAATGGCGGCGATATGGACGACGGGTAAATACCCCGTGCAGGAGTTGGTGTCTACTACCTACGAGGGCTTCGTGGTCGCCAAAGTAAACGGGGTCTTCTTCTGTAGCTGTTATGCGCCTCCGCGGTGGCCGATCGAGCGGTTCACGCAAATGCTGGACCGCTTAACGACCGTGCTAACAGGGCGAAGGCCGGTGGTAATAGCAGGCGACTTTAATGCCTGGGCCGTGGAATGGGGAAGCCGTTTCACGAACCAGCGGGGTCAGATCCTGCTAGAAACACTAGCCATCTTAGATGTCGACTTGGCTAATGTCGGTACCAAGAGTACCTTTAGTCGAAACGGAGCGGAGTCAATTATTGACGTGACCTTTTGTAGTCCTGGCTTAACAAGTAGTTCGAACTGGAGAGTAGATGATGGCTACACTCACAGCGACCACCTGGCGGTTCGCTACAGTATCGACTACAACAACAGCAGACAGCGGATAGAAGAAGAGGCGGCTAGGCCAAGGCCAAGCCCTCGCAGGTGGAAGACATCATACTTCGACGAAGGGGTATTTAGGGAGGCGCTCCGCCGTGAGCGAAACTTAATCGGTTTAGACGGCGACGAGCTGGTAGCGGTGCTCTCACGTGCGTGTGATGCGACCATGCCTAGGCGAGTCCACCCTAGAAATGGGAGGCCACCGGCTTACTGGTGGACCGACGCGATTGCGGACCTGCGCCGCGCCTGCCTACGGGCTAGGCGGCGGATGCAGCGAGCACGATCAGAGGAAGAGCGAAACGAACGGCGGGTGGTGTTCGCCGCTGCAAAAGCCGCGCTTAAGACCGAGATAAGAGCAAGCAAAAAGGTCTGCCTTGAGGGTCTCTGTCAGAGTGCCAATACGAACCCGTGGGGTGACGCCTACAGGATCGTTATGGCCAAGACGAGAGGTGTGATGGCTCCTACAGAGCAATCTCCAGAGATGTTGGAGGGGATCATTGGAGGACTTTTTCCGCGTCATGATCCTAGTCCTTGGCCTCCTTTCGTAGGACAGCCGGGGACTGGGGCTGGCGATGAGGAAACCCGGGTAGAGGAAAATAGCTCAATAATAGCATATTTTGATGTTGAGATCAAAATGTGATATTGGTTTGATTGACATAAGAGATAAAAGATCTGAAAATAATATCTAAAATTTACTCCTGGAACATCATCATCAGATCATAATTAGATCTTGTAAGATCTAACCAATAGCAGCAAGCTATTCGTTTGATCTTGAAATATCAAATCTTGATATTATTCAGATGTTCCAGGAACATTTTTCAGATATTATTTTCAGATCTTTTATCTCTTATATCAAACAAACCAAAATCACGTTTTGATCGTCAGTATTTCACCTCTATCCGGGAAGGGTCACCGATGTGGAACTTGTGGGGATAGCTAAGTCCCTTAGCGTAGGTAAGGCCCCAGGTCCGGACGGAGTTCCGAACCTGGCCTTAAAAGTAGCTATTGCAGAAGCTCCCGAGATGTTCAGGTCTGCTATGCAGAAATGCCTGGACGAGGGAGTTTTCCCAGAAGCTTGGAAGAGGCAGAGCCTGGTACTATTGCCAAAGGCGGGGAAACCACCCGGAGACCCGTCGGCATATAGACCAATATGCTTGATTGACACGGCGGGGAAGGTGCTCGAAAAGATCATCCTCAATAGAATGTTGAAGTTCACTGAGGGCGTAAATGGTCTCTCGAGCAACCAGTATGGCTTCCGGAAGGGGAGGTCCACCGTAGACGCTATCTTGTCGGTTACAAAAACTGCCGAGAAAGCACTCGAGCCTAAGAGGAGGGGAATTCGCTTCTGCGGGGTAGTGACTCTGGATGTAAGGAATGCGTTTAATAGCGCCAGCTGGTCTGCTATTGCCGATGCGCTCTTGCGTCTGGGGATACCGGAGTACCTGTACAAGATTCTCGGAAGTTACTTTCAGAATCGTGTACTAGTCTACGACACGGAGGTGGGTCGGAAGTGCTTTCACATAACCTCAGGAGTCCCGCAAGGTTCCATCCTGGGTCCGGTGTTATGGAATGTCATGTACGACGAGGTGTTGAGGTTAGAGTATCCAGTGGGAGTGGTGATTGTCGGATTTGCCGACGACATTACGCTCGAAGTCTACGGTGAAACGATCGAGGAGGTAAAGTTGACTACCAACCACTCGATCAAGGTTGTGGAGGCGTGGATGCGGTCCAGGAAACTGGAGCTGGCTCACCACAAGACAGAGGTGACGGTTGTTAACAACCTGAAGTCGGAGCAGCAGACGGAGATCAGTGTAGGAGACTGTACTATCCTGTCAAAGCGCTCCGTCAAACACTTGGGCGTGATGATCGACGATAAGCTTACCTTCGGTAGCCATGTCGATTATGACTGTAAAAGAGCCTCCACAGCTATTGCGGCACTGTCCCGGACGATGTCCAATAGCTCTGCGGTGTACGCCTGTAAGCGCAAGCTTCTGGCTAGTGTTGCTACATCCATACTTAGGTATGGCGGCCCAGCGTGGGGCACCGCGCTAAGTACTAAATGCTACCGACGGAAGCTGGAAAGTACTTACAGGCTTATGTGCCTGAGGGTTGCGAGCGCGTACCGTACCGTGTCACACGACGCTCTCTGCGTCATTACTGGTATGGTGCCTATCAGCATTCTTATCAGTGAGGACATGGAGTGCTTCGAAATGCGCGGCACAAGAGGCATACGCAGGACTGTCAGGATGGCCTCTATGGTCAAATGGCAGCGCGCGTGGGACAGTTCCACCAAAGGAAGGTGAACCTATAGGTTGATACCGAGGGTAGATAGTTGGATTAATAGGCGCCATGGGGAAGTCACATTCCACCTGACACAGGTCCTTACAGGTCATGGTTGCTTCCGACAGTATCTACACCGTTTCGGGCATGCGGATTCTCCCGAATGCCCAGTGTGCAATGGTTTAGAGGAAACGGCGGAACACGTTTTGTTCGTGTGCCCGCGTTTTCGCACAATGCGTGACCGCATGCTTGCCACATGCGGGGAGGACACAACTCCGGACAACTTGGTCCAGAGGATGTGTAGGGATGAGTTTGGCTGGAACGCCGTTTCAACGGCTATTACCCACATCGTCTGGGAGCTACAGAGGAGG
Organism: Aedes albopictus; assembly: GCF_035046485.1. NCBI lineage: Eukaryota > Metazoa > Arthropoda > Insecta > Diptera > Culicidae > Aedes > Aedes albopictus. Next base: position 329,554,387 of record NC_085138.1, read on the forward strand.
TGGCGCGTGGACTCGGAGAATGGCTAGTCCAGATGCAGTACAAGAGGTGGTCCAGGGGTTCGGAGTCGGCTTCGTAGGTCATACCGGTGCCCTGCGGTCGAGATCGACCCTTACAACGATTAAGTGGCCGCGGAGAGGAAGTCCCGATAGTGGTGCTGTCGTGGCGTCGGTCTACTGGGTTGGATCCGAGCCCGCGGTTGGAAAGGGGTCCCCGGCAAGGGTCGGGGTAGGTGAGATCCTGCTGTCTGCAACCTACGGGTGCATCTGATAGGGCCTGAAGGGTAGTGATACCCTTCCTTACGGGCAGGTCAGATCGGGTTGCACGTGGGCATCAGTTCTTGATGTCCGCTCAGCAGTAGGGCGCGGGCGGGGTTGACCCTGCCCGCCTTCCGAGGACAAAGGGAGTGGCGAGGACCACTCGGGAAACTGGCTAAGCGCCAGCATGCTACCGTGATGGACTCTCCAAAGCGAGTCATCGATGTTCGTTAGGGCCCATATAGCCGAGGCGGTAAACGCACGGGTATTCAGCATGACCATGCTGAGGGTGGCGGGTTCGATTCCCGGTCGGTCCAGGATCTTTTCGTAAAGCAAATTTCCTTGACTTCCTTGGGCATAGAGTATCTTCGTGCCTGCCACACGATATACACATGCAAAATGGTCATTGGCAGAGGAAGCTCTCAGTTAAAAAAAACTGTGGAAGTGCTCAAAGAACACTAAGCTGAGAAGCAGGCTTTGTCCCAGTGAGGACGTTACGCCAAGAAGAGGAGAGAGGCGATGTTCGTTGCTGCAGGCTACGCAGCTAACCTTGTGGGTGCGATGTGCACTAGCCCCTCTCTGAAGCAATACCTTCTTGGTGGTTCCGGAGAGACGTAGGGTTTGGCGACCATAGGAATGGTTTAGTGGGTACGAGGAGAGAGTAGTCCTGGATTTTACTTTTGTTGTAGAAGACGGCCTGTCAGACCTACACTACCCTAACCTTCTGTTAGGGTGTCTGTTGAGCAGATTATCCCCCTATGGTTTAGAAGGAAAAAAAAAAAAGAGAATGTGTAGGGATGAGATTAGCTGGAACGCCGTTTCAACGGCTATCACCCATATCGTCTGGGAGCTACAGAGGAGGTGGCGCGTGGACAAGAGGTGGTCCAGGGGTTCGAGGTCGGCTTCGTAGGTCATACCGGTGCCCTGCGGTCGAGATCGACCCTTACAGCGATTAAGTGGCCGCGGAGAGGAAATCCCGGTAGCGGTGCTGTCGTGGCGTCAGTCTACTGGGTTGGATCTGAGCCCGCGGTTGGAAAGGGGTCCCCGGCAAGGGTCGGGGTAGGGGAGACCCTGCTGTCTGCAACCTACGGGTGCATCTGATAGGGCCTGAAGGGTAGTGATACCCTTCCTTACGGGCAGGTCAGATCGGGTTGCACGTGGGCATCAGTTCTTGATGTCCGCTCAGAAGTAGGGCGCGGGCGGGGTTGACCCTGCCCGCCTTCCGAGGACAAAGGGAGTGGCGAGGACCACTCGGGAAACTGGCTAAGCGCCAGCATGCTATCGTGATGGACTCTCCAGAGCGAGTCATCGATGTTCGTTGCTGCTAGGCTACGGCAGCTTACCTTGAGGGTGCAATATACACTAGCCCCTCTCTGAAGCAATACCTTCTTGGTGGTTCCGGAGAGACGTAGGGTTTGGCGACCATAGGAATGTGTTTTAGTGGGTCGAGGAGGGAGTAGTCCTGGCTTCTACCGGCATTGTAGAAGACGGCCTTAACCCCACACTATCCTAACCTTCCTGTTAGGGTGTCTCATGAGCAGATTTATCCCCCTATGGTTTAGAAGGAAAAAAAAAAAAGTTCCTTCGGAACTTCCTCCAAAAATTTCTACAGATTATTTTCCAGGAGTACATCTCGAAATTTTTCCACGAGTTCTTACATAAACTTTTCCAGAAATTCCTCCAGAAATGCCTTCAGGAGTATTTCCAGAATATTTTCCAGAATTTACTCTAAGAATGTGTTCGGGAATTCCCCGAGGAGTTCTTCTAGAATTTTCTATCAAAATTGCTCTAGGAATTCCTCCAGGAATTCCATCAGGGATTCCTCCGGGAATTTCCTCCAAGTTTCCTCCGAGAATTCCCCCGAGATTCTTCCGAAAATTTCCTTAGGTATTCCTTTGGAAATTCCCACCTCGTTGGAATTCTGCTGTGAATCCCCTCGCTGTCGGAATTTCCGAAAGAATTTTTGGAAGGATTCTCGGAGGTATTCCTGAAGGAATTCCCGGAGAAATCCCTGAAGAAATTCCTGAGGGAATATTCGAGTGAAATCCTGGGGGAATTTCCAGAGATTTTCCAGGGAGAATTCTCAGAGGCATCCTTAAGAAAATTTCCGGAGGAATCCCTTGGGAAATTCCTGAAGGAATCTCTGGGGAATTTCTGGAGTAATACCTAGTTAAATTTCTGAAAAAAATCCCGGAGGAATCCCTGAGGTATTTCACGGAGGAATCCCTGTCGGAAGTTCCGGAGAAACGCCAGGAGGAATTTCCAGAGGAATCTCTGAGGGAATTCTCGGCGGAATACCTGATAGAATTGCTGGAAGAATTACTGGGGGAATTCCCGGAGGATTCCGTAGAGGAACTTCCGGAGAAATTCTTGGAAATATTCCCGGATGATTCCTTTGGAACATTCGCGCTGAAATCTCTGAGGAATCTATGAGAGAATTCCTGGAGGAATCTAAGGGGGAATTCCTGGAGGAATCTCTGGGAGAATTCCCGAGGGAATCCTTGTGTCAATTTCCGGAGGAGTCCATGGAGGATTTATTGGAAGAATCTTTGGGGGAATTCTCGAAGGATTCCTTGGGTATTACCAGAGGAATACCTGGGGGAATTCCCAGAGAAATCCCTATTAAAATTCCCAGAGAAATTCCTGGGGGACTCCCAGAGGAATACTTGGAGGAATTTCAGGAGAATCCTTGGGGAATTCCCATAGAAATCCCTAGGGGAATTCCCATAGGAATCCCGGAAGAATTCTCGGAATCTCTGAGACAACTCCCGAAGGAAACCCAGGAGGAATTCCCGGAGGACTCCCTGCCGGAATTTCCGAAAGAGTTTCTGGGAGAATTTCCGGAGGTATACTTGAAGGAATCCCCGGAGACATCCCAGAAGAAATACACGAATATATCCCTGAGGGAATTCTCGGGTGAAACCCTTGGGGAATTTCCAGCGCAATTCACAGAAAAGTCCTTGGGGACATTTCCGGAGGAAATCCCTTGTTAAATTCCTGAAGAAATCTCTGGGGGAATACTTGGAGAAATATGTAGCTAAATTCCTCGAAAAATTGCCGGAGCAATCCCTGGGGTATTTCACGGAGGAATTTCTGTCGAAAGTCCCGGAGATATGTCACGGTGGAATTTCTGGGGGAATTCCCGGAGTAATCCTTAGGGGAATTCCCGGAGGAACTCCTGGAACAATTCGCGGTGAAATCCCTGAGCAAATTCCCGGAGGAATCTAATCCTTGGGGGGATTCCCGGAGGAATCCTTGCGAGAATTCCCGAATGAATCACTGGGAAAATTCAAGAAGAATCTCCTGAAGGAATCTGGGGGAATTCCCGGAGAAATTTATGGGAAAATTCCCGGAGGAATCTCTGGGGGATTTCACGGAGAAATACCTGCTGGAACTCCTGGAGGAATCACAGGGGGAATTCCCGGAGGAATCCTTCTTGTTAGGAGTCATCTATTCAGTACATCATGGTCCCACGGTAGAGGAGGGTTTCTAGAAGTGTGATAAGCAGTGTATTAGATATGGAAAAAACTCCCCATGTGTTATTTTCCACGAACTGTTTCTGTACTTATCGTGAAAGGGACATTCTTGTAGGAATTCCTTTTATGTTTTCAGCAAGAATTCTTTTAATCCTTTATAAGGCAGTGGCAACTATATTGCCACCTAATACACATATTTTTCCTGTTCGTTTAGAAAATTTTTACAACTTCTGTTTTAACTGATGGACACATTAGGCCTTTGTGAACACTCATGATTTTTTTGAGCCATAACAAATATGAATAGGCTTTTTAGAACAAATTTGTCTCTCAAAAAACTGCCATTTTTGAGTGCATAATGGTTTATAAGCTCGAACTTCTGCTGTGATGAGCGAATTGAAAATCGAATGATGAGGAATGAATGGCCTATGTTCCTTTTACTTGTGGACAACATTTCAACTTGATTGCTTCATTACTTTTAGAAACTCAGCCTTTTGAAAAAATGTACTATAATAAATGGGCATGTTCTAAAATTGCCATATCGTCGAAAATAATTGACCAATCGAGTTCAACTCCACTCATGTAATTCATGAATTTTAGGGTAATAACCAGTCAAAAAATCAGCATGATTAATAAACGCATCACAAAATAACAACATTTTAAACTTTAACTTTTAAAAGTTAAAATTTAGACCATTTTTTTTTCATACAAAATCGACCATCGAATTTTTTGAAAATAAAAACGTTTTTGTTCATTACACCACATGTACTTCATATTCCAATGAAGAACGAGTGGATTCCGTGCCTGGTTCTCTCGGTCTTATAAAGGGTTAAAGATATCTACGTGAATAATTTAAAAATGTATTCCTTCTCAAGAACTTCTTTAGAATTTTCTTCACGATTACCTTCAGTGAATCTGCCACAGGATTAATCTTGGGATTAATCAATTTTTTCAACAGAATTTTCAAAGAAATTGGATCTTTGCACGATTCCTTAGAATGATTTCGGCAAGAGTTTCTACATATCGTCCTTTAGGTATCCCTAGAATCTATTCTTTTCAATGCATTTCTTTGAAAACTTCTCCAGGGATTTCTATAGAGATTCTTTCAGAAATTCCTCCATAAAATAAAGTCTTGTTCAGGAGTTTAGCGAAAACATTTTCAAAAGATTAATTTTGAAACGGGTTTCTATCAACATTCCCAGTAAGATTCTTCAGAAAATTTCTTCATATATTGCTACAGAAGTTCATGCATGTATTTCTAGATGCATTTCTTCAAACATTGTTGAAGGCATTTTCCCACGAATATTATCAAAATTATCTCTGGAAGGATTTCTTTGGAATTTCCTTTCAAAGCTTCTCAAAATTTGAGATTTCAGGATTTTTTTTACAGAGGTTCGGAGATAATCAACTCTTTTTGAATATAATTGTTGGAAATTCTCCAGAGGTTCCTCCTGGTAGTGTTCTATTTATTCTCTCAGGCAATTATTTCGAATTTGCTGTAGAAATTTTAAAGAGATTCTTCCGGAAGTTCTTTTGGGGGTTCATCCAAAGTTTTCTCCAGGGATTGCTTAGAATTTATTTTTCCAGATTATTTTTTCGAAGATTCTTCAGATATTTCTCCAAAGATTCTCTCAACAATTCCTGCAGAAATTCTTTCAAATATTCATCGAAAATCATTATTTTTTCAGAAAACTATTCAGTGGTGCTCTAAAAAATTTCTCCATGATTTTTTTTTGTTTCTGAAGGATTGCCTTCAAAATTTCTTTGGGTAGTACTTCCAAAAGTACTTTTAGGGATTTTCAAGATTTCCTCTAGAGATATCTTCAGGACTTCATCCGGGGATTCCTTCAGAAAATCCTCACAAATTTATTGAGGGATTTCTTCAAAAACTCCACCAGTACCTTTGTGTGCAATTCCTGCAGGGTTTTTTGCAGAGATTTTTGAGAGTTTACTTCAGAAATTTCTTCAAAAGCTTGTGTAGGAATCCTCTACAAAATGATCACGCCATTTTTATTTGGAATTACTTCCAGAGCTCCTCCAGAAGTTTAAAATGATTTTTTTTTCAAGGAATTAACCCGGTAACGATCGCGTAATGTCGCTGAAGGTCGTCGAAGACGCGACTGCTCGAGGGCTATTAAGGAGGTATTTCAGAAGGTTTCCGCATTTTTACCTTCCTACAGAGATAAAATCTGGAAGTTTTGTAATAGAATCCCTCCAGAAAACTTTCATGATTTTTTCCTTGGAATCTTCACAGGTATTAGCAGGAGTGTTTTTTGGGATTCCTTCAAACAATCCTCCAAGGGTTTTTTTAGAAATTCCTCCAAGGATTATTTCAAACAGTATGTTATATCTGAAAGAGCTTCTAAATGATTCCCTGGCGAAAAAATCAGAATCCTAAACCTTTGGAAGAATTTCAGAAAGAATCTCTGCAGGATTAAAAACTAGAGGAATTCTCGAAAAATTCCACGGAAGTCAAGACGGAATTCAAGATGGAAGTACAAGGAAAAAGTTGATGTCGAAATCCCTAAATTTTGAAAGAAGTTTTTGGAGGTATTTTTTAAAGGTATCGCTGAGGGAACTTCAGAAAATGTTTTGAAAATTTTTGAAATTCCAGAAGAATCTTTTAATAAAACTCTTGGAATTCAGTAAAAGAAATTTTGAAGTAATTTGTGGACATATTTTAGAAGGAATTTTAGTAAAAATACTTATAGAAACTAAATAAACTTAAGTAAAGATCCCTAGAAAAAAATCGGCATGAGGAAGATGATTGGTAGTCAAAAAATGGCGAACAAAGAAGCGAAACCAGCGCACAGTGGCCGGAAGCCGGACAAAACCTCAAAAATCGACTTCAATATTTTATTTTTCTAATATTTTTCTTCCATCATAGATACTTCAACTAAGAAAAAAATTTCAAGTCATTCGGTCGAAAATTGAGTCTTGTGGATTTTTTCAAAGTTGAAGTTTTATGTCCTACAATATTAGTATTTATTGTCTTTATTTCATAAGCTTCCTTCATGAGTTCGTTGTAAAAGTTAGGAAGACTTGAATAATGTGACAATATTTTTTGTGTTTTTGGGTATGAATAACCATTACATTTCAGGGATTGTTGGGAATTCAATCACAAAATTATTATGTTTTTACAATATGCAAACATATTGACTTTTATGAAATTTTGGAGAAAAACTTCGTATTAAAGAGATCCAGTATTTGTTTAGGAAACATCAGAAAACGACGCCGTATCCCGGATCTGACGTGCAATTTTGTCTAGTTTTTGGCTATATAGGTCACTGTTTGCGCATTTTTGCGCCAAGAGCGAAAAAAAAAATTCTATCAGGTCACAATGGAACCGCATGGTTGTAGAGGAAGTGATATTGTTTAAAGTTTAAATTTTATCTTAACATTGTTCAAATTATACCAACAATAAGAGACTTTCACCAAGTCAGATGGTCATAAGAGGAGGGGTGGTGTCCGATAATGTAGTGGCCACAGCTTTAACATTTTTATTATTATTAGGCTGATACAAATTTATTTTTGACTTTTTGTCTCCCCCCCCCCCCTTTAAAAATTTTTGGCTCTAAATGACATTTTGAGGGGGCAGATAAAAAAATATTTATCAAAATATCGAGTCTTGCTAAAAATTCTTTAACAAATCCGATGAGTTTTTAATATTTTTCAGATTAAATGCTTTATTATTTTTATCCCCCCCCCCTCGACCAGCCAAAGAGTGGTGGGACAAAAAGTGAAATAAATATTTGTAACGGCCTTATTTTTTAAAATATTATTTTATGTTTTGACAGAAAAAAACACAAGAAGGTGGGTGCTCCAGTTAAAAAAAGGAAGCTTGAGAGGGAAAGGAGTGATGACTAAGTATGAATAAGCCTTTATTTTCTTAGATACTACCCACATGTTGCTTCACCAGATACAACTAACTCTTTCAACCTTCAAAATAAAAGAAAGACAAAAACAACCGTTAAAAACATGTAAAAATAACTACAAACCATTGCTCATTGATTTTATTAAACTGGTCGTTTCTTTGATTCATCCTTGTCGTTAGTATTGGTCAACAACCTTGGAAGCAATCTCTTCACGAACTTCTATCGAAGTTTCAATATATAGTGACACAAATTCGTCGACTTCTACGCGTTTCTTTTCTACACGTACATCGCTACAGTTCAAAGCAACAATCATCTATAAAATATAAAATAAATTTACTAAATGGCGTTAAACGCCACGTTAAATATTTTTCTGCGTAAACGTTGCGATCACCAAGGCAATCTTTGAATATTTTAATCGCAATTTTATGAAACGAACATTTTACTCTCTTTAGTAAAACCCCTTATATTGGTTTTTTAAACTTGAAGTTGTATTGTATGTTATTCATACAGTTTCGTTAAACACATTTCTACTGAACGACACATAAAGTGATAAAGATTTTGAAAATATTTGCTGGAACTCTACTGTTCATAAATATGATTACGGACCACTGATGATTGTTTATCAAAAACTCCCTTCAATGTTGCGAATATGAATTGCCAATTCATTATAGATAGGGTTGTTTCGGTTGCTTCGACAAGTGATAGCAGGGATCGATGTACCTTACAACCCAAACTCGGAAGAGCATATATGAAGTTGTTGAAACGAGATTGATAAATATCAGTTCAAATTTTACGCAGATCACTATATTAGAATATCCGACCCCATAACGATTGAATTAACACACCTCCGTGCACCCACCGTAAAATTTCACGTGGTCTATGGGCAGTCCCTGAGAATAGACCACGTCATGTCAGCCAACATTGGTATGTATCTGAATTGGTCCATTGACAGAAAACGTAGGTAAACGATTTTTTCTAATGATTTATATAGTTTTGAAGATTTTGGACCACCCTAACAGCAACAAATACACAATTATAGTTTATTTCAATACCAATACATGATTTAAGAACCCCCAAATTAAAAGGAGGTTTAATCAACCTCAGCATGTCGCCTCAGCATACGCGCAGAATCTCGAAGCCGCGTTGCCAGACGAGGGCGAGCTCGATGAGGCCCCTCTAGAGGACTGCTGGAGTACAGTGAAAACAGCCATCAACGACGCAGCCGAGAGCACCATCGGGTACGTGGAACGGAATCGACGTAACGAATGGTTCGACGAAGAGTGCAGAACGGTTTTGGAGGAGAAGAACGCAGCGAGGGCGGTAATGCTGCAGCAAGGGACTCGACAGAACGTGGAACGTTACAAACAGAAGCGGAAACAGCAGACCCGCCTCTTTCGGGAAAAAAAGCGCCGCCTTAAGAAGCGGAGTGTGAAGAAATGGAACTGCTGTGCCGTTCCCAAGAAACACGGAAGTTCTATCAGAAGCTCAACGCATCCCGCAACGGCTTCGTGCCGCGAGCCGAAATATGCAGGGATAAAGACGGAGGCCTCTTAACGGACGGACATGAGGTGATCGAAAGGTGGAAGCAGCACTTCGATCAGCACCTGAACGGCGTGGAGAACGTAGGCACAGGAGCCCACGGCAACGGAAGGAACGACGACGCTAGTGCAGCGGAGGACGGAAATGAACCAACTCCCACGCTAAGGGAAGTTAAGGATGCCATTCACCAGCTCAAAACCAACAAAGCAGCTGGTAAGGATGGTATCGCAGCTGAACTCATAAAGATGGGCCCAGAAAAGTTGGCCACCTGTCTGCATCGGCTGATAGTCAGGATCTGGGAAACCAAACAGTTACCGGAGGAGTGGAAGGAAGGGGTAATCTGCCCCATTCACAAGAAAGGCGACCATTTGGAATGTGAGAACTTCAGGGCGATCACTATTTTGAATGCGGCCTACAAAGTGCTATCCCAGATCATCTTCCGTCGTCTGTCACCTAAAACAAATGAGTTCGTGGGAAGTTATCAAGCCGGCTTCATCGACGGCCGGTCGACAACGGACCAGATCTTCACCGTACGGCAAATCCTCCAGAAATGCCGTGAATACCAGGTCCCAACGCACCACCTGTTCATCGACTTCAAAGCGGCATACGATAGTATCGACCGCGCAGAGCTATGGAGAATCATGGACGAAAACGGCTTTCCTGGGAAGCTGACTAGACTGATTAAAGCAACGATGGACGGTGTGCAAAACTGCGTAAGGGTTTCGGGTGAACTATCCAGTTCATTCGTATCTCGCCGGGGACTGCGACAAGGTGGTGGACTCTCATGTCTACTCTTCAACATCGCGCTGGAAGGTGTGATGCGACGAGCCGGGCTCAACAGCCGGGGAACGATTTTCACAAAATCCGGTCAATTTGTGTGCTTTGCGGACGACATGGACATTATCGCTAGAACATTTGGAACGGTGGCAGAACTGTACACCCGCCTGAAACGCGAAGCAGCAAAGGTCGAACTGGTGGTGAATGCCTCAAAAACAAAGTACATGCTGGTAGGCGGAACCGAACACGACCGGATCCGTCTGGGTAGTAATGTTACGATAGACGGGGATACTTTCGAGGTGGTGGAGGAATTCGTCTACCTCGGATTCTTACTGAGGGCTGACAACAACGTGAGCCGTGAAATTCGGAGGCGCATCATCAGCAGAAGTCGGGCCTACTACGGGCTCCAGAAGAAACTGCGGTCGAAAAAGATTCCCCCACGCACCAAATGCACCATGTACAAAACGCTAATAAGACCGGTGATCCTCTACGGGCACGAGACATGGACCATGCTCGAGGAGGACCTACAAGCACTCGGAGTTTTCGAACGACGCGTGCTAAGAACGATCTTCGGCGGTGTGCAGGAGAACGGTGTGTGGCGGAGAAGGATGAACCACGAGCTCGCTGCACTTTACGGCGAACCCAGCATCCAGAAGGTGGCCAAAGCCGGAAGGATACGTTGGGCAGGGCATGTTGCAAGAATGCCGGACAACAACCCTGCAAAGCTGGTGTTTGCAACGGATCCGGTTGGCACAAGAAGGCGTGGAGCGCAGAGAGCACGATGGGCGGACCAGGTGGAACGTGACTTGGCGAGCATTGGGCGCGACCGAGGATGGAGAGCGGCAGCCACAAACCGAGTATTGTGGCGTACTATTGTTGATTATGTCTTGTCTTAATGATGTTGAACAAATAAATGTATGTATGTGTGTTGATCAACCTTTCAGAAAGCACATCGTGATAGCTTATTATCGATTATTTTTACAAACTTTCCATAATCAGCAGATTTCAAAATTTTGAACCACCCTTATATAGTAAAATCAAAATATATGATAAGTTCCATGTCACAAATAGATTTAGGGAGCTAAAGTCATCATAACCTGTGAATTTTAGCAATTTAGGTTAACATTTTAGGTTTTGTCCGACTTTTGTATGGAGGCCCGCCACTGTGCAGCGGTCCAAAATCGAAGATGGTGGACCGAAATATAAGATGGCGTCTATTTTATGGAGTTTCGAGCTCTGAAACTTTGCAATATACGGAGAGATGTTTGGTGTTCAGATATGGTTACCAGTGATTCCAATATGCCGGGCCTAAATCCAATATGGTGGACTAAAATTCAAAAGATCAGTTTTTTTTAGTTTTGAGCCGTAAAACTATGAAATATGAGCAAATTTAGTGTGAAGAAGTTGCCTGGAGTTTAAAATTGATGACCAGTAGATCCAAGATGGCGGTCTGAAATCCAAGATAGTGCTCCAAAATTCAAAATGACGGACACAAATTTAAAATGCCGTCTGTTTAATTTAGTTTTGAGTTATAAAACAATGCAATATGGGGTTAAAAAAGACTCGGGACACACGGAGCATGCAGCAGTGGATAAGGAGAAGAAACTATGCTCGCGAAAAGTTTCATCGCATGGAACGGGAATCGAACCCTGGTGTGAGTAGAAGCTTGTTTACCCTAACCGCACGGCTACGAGGCTCCACAAATTCACTATGGGGTTGTTCGCTATAGGGAAGATGTTCGAAGTCTAAAAATGATGTCCGGGCAAATTTTTGGATCTGTAGTTTTGCCTAGAATTGAATCGCCAATGACCTACTATATAACAATTTTCAAACCTTCAAGTTTATATCAAATTATATATACATACAAACAAGTATTATTCTTCAACATCACCTTAAGATAAGACATAATCAACAATAGAATGCCACAATACTCGGTTCGTGGCTGAAGCTCTCCGTCCTCGGTCACGCCCAATGCTCGTGCTCCACCTCTCCAAATTTGCAGCGTTGTTGTGCGGCATTATTGCAACATGCCCTACCCATCGTATCCTTCCAGCTTTGGCCACCTTCTGGATGCTGGCTTCACCGTATAGTGCAGCAAGCTCGTGGTTCAGCTTTCGCCGCCACACATCGTTCTTCTGCACGCCACCAAAGATCGTCTTAAGCACGCATCGCTCGAAAACTAAGAGTGCGTGCAGATCCTCTTTGAGCATGGTCCATGTTTCATGTCCGTAGAGGACCACCGGTCTTATTAGCATCTTGTACATGATATATTTGGTGCGTCGATGTGTCTTTTGAACGCAGTTTCTTCTGGAGCCCGTAGTAGACACGACTTTCACTGATGATACGCCTTCGTATTTCACGGCAAACGTTATTGTCAGCCTTTAGCAAGTAGACTAATTCTTCTGCCACCTCGAAAGTATCCTAATCTATCGTAACATTGCTGTTATGGCTTATCCTGTCCTGCATCCGTTCCAAATGTTCTTGCAATAATATATCCATGTCACAAAACAGACAAATTGGCCGGATTGCGTGAAGTTTGTATCCCGGCTGTTGGGCAAAGTTCGTAGCTTTACACCTTCCAAGGCGATGTTGAATTGAAGGCAGGAAAGTCCATCGCCTTAATAAGTTAGCCTACGAATGTATTATTTAGGCTGGCAATAGAGCTAATAAACTATAGAGGGAGATTGTCGCTGGCGTCTCCGCCGCAACATCTCTTGTTGGCGGAGATAGGCAGGTATAAGTGTCAAAACGAAAAAGTATGCAGTTTTATAGATAGACAGGGATGGGAACACTCACTTGTAAACAGTTACATTCATTTATCATTTTTTTAGTTCAGAAGCATGCTATCAAAAAACAGTGTATGGAGCACTTTTACCTTGTAGTTTTATCTAAAACTTTGCCGAACACATCAAGGGTCGTACACGCATACCAAAGTCGTGAGAGGGCTATGAAGATGAGTCTCCACGAGGTGAAAGCAAATTACACTCACTTCGTGGAGAGTTGCCTTCAACGCTCTGTCACGACTTTGGTAAGCGTGTGTGACCCTTACTTTATTCGGAAAAGTTTGAGATAAAACCACAAGGTAAAAGTGCTCTGTTTTTTGATAGCATGCTTCTGAGATGATAATATAGCAAGTGCGTGTAACTCTTTCCAAGTGAGTGTTTTCATCCCTGCAGATAGATACCCGACATGATTTCGAGCGAGAACAAAAGGAACACCAGTGACATTCGTCCTCTATAGTTTATTAACTCTATTAGGCTGGCTTAGCCTACGAAGTGTCAATCTTGTGCAGAAATGGAAAATGATGAAGATTGCAGTTGAGCAGACACAAACCAAAACCAACATACTCGTGAACAACAGGGGCCGGAGAACACTCGCACTTCTTTACTCGTGAGTAAACGAAGCTGGCAAGCACTCGCATGTGATTCGCGAAGCTTCGTGAGTTTTTGCATTTTGTCGAAAAACGCATTTTAACGACTGGCAGTGCTGCTTTTCAGGAACAATGTAGCATAAAGCATTAGTTTATGTTGGATTATCACTGGATTTGCTATTATAACCACAATAAAATGCACTTCCCGCACATCCACTAGTTATTCACGAATAAAAACTCATGAGTGTTTGTTTTTGTTTTGCTTCTTACTCACGAAACAGGCGGGTGCGAATAAACTCACACACTGTTTACTCTCGGAATCGTTAGTAAACCTTGTGTTGGCTTTACACTCGCGAATTGCTTCATGATGAGAGTAAATCCATCACTGATCTTGTGTGCCTTTTAATAAACTTCGAATTTTCATAAGTGTCAAACAAATGTTTTCGCTTTAGTTCATTAAAATATTTAACCTCGTGTATTTGGGGCGTCATGCTTACACCTAGAAAAATCATGCTATTTTTAGGTTGCCTTAGCCTGCCATATTCGAGCGTGTTCAAAGACACTAGTTTTACTTGGAAGAACATCGCCAGCCGGGATGGGAACACTTACTTTCAAAGAATTACACTCACTTGCTATTTATTCAGCTCAGAAGCGTGCAATCAGGAAACGATGTATGAACGACTTTCGCCTTGTGTTTTTTTTTCTCAAACTTTGTCGAACAGAGTAGGGGTCGCTCATGAATCCCAAAGTCGTGACAGAGCTGTGAAAGAGTGTAATTTACACTCACCTCGTGTAGAGTTGCCTTCGCAGCTCACTCATTATTTCGGTATGCATGTGCGACCCCTACTCTATTCGGCAAACTTTTAGACAAAATCACAAGGCAAAAGTCGTTCATACATCGTTTTTTGATTGCACGCTTCTGAGCTGAGAAAACTGCAAGTGAGTGTAACTCTTTGCAAGTTAGTGTTCCCATCCTTGATCGCCAGTCTCCACTATGTGTATTATACATCCCGCGCTGGAGTAAAGCTATGCTGCGTTAGGGATGCTCTAACTGCAGCAGGTTACCCCAAAGTTCCGTTCGGTACGCGAGTAAAAACGAATTAACATTTAAAATGTAGAATGCTGCTTGTGTCTCGGATCGGGATCTGGTGATAAGATAGGAGCCGAGTATTTTAATTAAATTATTTAGATGTCTGCCCTTTAGCGAGTAATTACCGTTGGTTTGAGCTGCCGCGTTTCAGTTCGTGCGGGAACCCGTAGCGATGGGAAATCCGTAGGAATCCTTCCTTTGGCGTGGCTGGATTGAGACAAACTGACGCACAAGCCCAATTGCTCTCTCCGAACTGCAATCAAACCTAAATACCGGGTCATTACTTAGATTTATACTGCGAGGATAGGCTGGCGAGGATTGAGATAAGAACCGGGGACTTCACGCTCGCCGAGGGGCACCACTTCATAAAAACTTCAGAATCGGGCTCGCAGCGAACTCAATCATCAACTTTTCATCCCTCCAGGGCCGGTGGGAGGCTGGATGATGCTGCAAGAAGCGACCAGAATCGTCATCGCTTCGTCGTCATTTATCGTGGCTTTAGTGCCATTGCTTGATCCCCGGCGCGTACGTACTGTACCCCCTCCGGGGCGAGCAGATCCTATTAAATCTTGACTGCAAGGTGGCAATAAATTGATAAATGTTTTCCTCTTCCAAACGAGCGGACCCTGATGGTTATCTTGAGACGGCTCCGACGGCCGGGGACTGGGTTTTATTACAAGCAATCATACGTCGCCTTTGTTGCCCGCTGGTTCCTGCGCGATTTCATATTTTCTCTTCCAATACACGGTTCAAGACCCCAAGGTGCGAATGCAATTCGTAGTTTTAGTGGCTCATCATAGTTGCGAGATTGCTCGACTCGGCTTTTGAATTGAGGAGCTGCGGTACACCTGGCAATCATCTGTGATTCCGATTCGAGGTTCGAGGAGAAGGTCATACCGAGAAGTTCTGTACCAAGGTGTGAATCGAATCGTAAACTTATGATTGTCGACAACTTTATTCCTAGAGCGATGGGTCGCAATCGGTCACGTGTGTTATAAAAAAACGGAAAAATATGAGATTCTCGATTGCTTTCTGAAAAATTAATTGGCAATTCGTAAAGAGTAATATTTCACATCGGAATTTACGGTCACATGATTTTGCTTATTCTTCTTTATGTATTATTTTAGGTTTAGAGAAAATCATACAATCTACCAGTGCTGCGGCAACACATGTGAGCTGGGAACAGCTTTTATCGTGATGGGTGGCATGCAGAGGCTGCATAATGGTTAGTCCATAAGGAGAGTGTCCAACATAGCTCTGATCCTCACAAGTTCCTACCTAATGCTTCCACGGGTCAAGCGATGGCAAAGACCGTCAGCAAAGAGTTGTGCGCTTAGCTGGTAGTGCAGCCTGGGCACTGTTGTGCTTCTGACTTTAGCTAGATTGAGGAGGTACGACCCGAGCGTCTATTCACCAAGGAGGTGCAGCTCAAACAGCGTCTGTTCTGGCATCCAGCGGCTGAGTAAGAAACGCAGCACCACGCCTAGCTAGATCCAAGGTGGTAGCCCCATCAGCGTGGTCGTCCCAGTGTTGGTTGGGACGTTAAACAGAACTGGCACGATGGCCCTCCGGCGAGACAGGAGTGTTGGCGTAGGCCCTATAAGCCACCTGTAAAAATCCATATTGCGGATAACATAGGAGAAAAAACGACTCGATACAATCGGCAAAGACTCACGCGACGAGATAAGGACTACGATTGGAAACTTGGAACATGGAATTGCAAGTCACTAGATTTCGCAGGATGTGACAGGATAATCTACGACGAACTACATCCCCGCAACTTCGACATCGTGGCGTTGCAGGAACTTTGTTGGACTGGACAGAAAGTGTGGAAAAGCGGGAATCGAGCGGCTACCTTCTACCAGAGCTGTGGCACCACCAATGAACTGGGAACAGGATTTATAGTGTTGAGCAAGATGCGACAACGTGTGACCGGGTGGCAGCCGATCAACGCAAGAATGTGTATGTTGAGAGTTAAGGGCCGTTTCTTCAACTGCAGCATCATCATCGTCCACTGCCCACACGAAGGGAGACCCGATGACGAGAAAGAAGCGTTCTTCGCGCAGCTAGAGCAATTATACGATGGTTGCTCGCCGCGTGACGTGAAAATCGTTGTCGGCGACATGAACGCGCAGGTAGGAAGGGAGGAAATGTACAGACCGGTGCACGCCGTATCGAATATTACGGGCAGCGATGCGTAAACTTTGCAGCCTCCCGTGGTATGGTAGTCCGAAGCACTTTCTTCCCCCGCAAAGATATCCACAAAGCCACCTGGAGATCAAATTCTGGTAAATTCTTCGCGGATATAACCAATGTCCGCACATACCGCTGTGTGAATAAAGAATCGGATCACTATTTAGTCGCTGTATGCATGCGCTCAAAACTTTCGACAGTTATCACCACGCGTCGAAGACGAACGCCGCGGCTCAACATCGAGCAACTTCGTAACGTAGAAGTGGCTCAAGACTACGCGCAGCAGTTAGCAGTGGCCCTACCAACGGAAGAGCAGCTTGGCGCAGCTACACTTGAAGATGGCTGGAGGGACATCCGATCCGCCATAGGTAGTATCTCGGCTACAGCACTAGGCTTCGTGACTCCGAATCACAGAAACGACTGGTACGACGGCGAATGTAAACACTTGAAGAACGAGAAGAATGCAGCATGGGCGAGAATGCTGCAACACCGTATGAAAGCGAATGAGGCACGTTACAGACAGGCGCGGAACAGGCAGAACGCAGTCTTCCGGAGGAAGAAGCGCCAGCAAGAAGTACAAGATCGCGAAGCGATGGAAGAGCTGAACCGCTGAACCGCTCGCGCAGAGGCTTCGTGCCACAAGCCGACATGTGCCGAGATAATTACGGGAATAGTCTCACCAGCGAGCGCACGCTATGTCCAAAGGGAAGAATTATGAAAATCGAATGTACCTCAAATGTTATTCCATAGGATCGTAGGTTTGAACCTCTAGTTTCAGAATCTGTGCGTGTTTACGCACATAGAACGTTCCGGAGGTCCGCGGTGATATCGTCACTAATGAACACTTATTTCGCGGGTCGAAATAACAACTTTATTTACGGCAAAAGTATGACACAGTACCGATCACGGCGGAGGAATATTTATTACTAACTGCTATTTACACTTTCTGCTGCCTCTGTCCCGCAGAGATGGACAGGGAGCGAAACGATCGTGAAGCAATCGTTGCCTATTCTATTGTGTGCGTAAGCGCACGCACAACAGTATGCGACGATCAGCTGTTGTAGCTAATAGTAGTGGAATGTTAACAAGGAGAGTGAGTGACCACGCACTAGGGTGGCACTCGTAACATAATTGAAATCAGTTAACTTTTGGCGCAGACATAGCCGGCCGCCTTGAAACCTACGGATTTAAAACTGGTTTCCTAATTCGCTATTCTTTCACTTCAATTGAATTCAACGGTTCAGATGCTGCTCTTCATCGGTTCCGGTTTCGGTGGAGTTGACATGGGATGTTGCCGGACCGCTTCTTCGGTCGTCGTGCGCTACACGGCATTCGGACGTTCTTCCTGACTTCGATATCCTTCGGACTCTTCGTGCGAGGGCTTCAGGGGATTCTTCTCTTTGACGTTGCTTGACGACTGGGGCTGGATGGTACAGTGCGGGACGGGTTGATCTTCGGATTCCTGGTACATCGATTGACGACGCACTTCTTCAGGGATGTCCTGCGGTCGTCCTCGACCGCGGGGGGAGGGGATCTTCACGCGTTGCTGCAGATGAGAGGGTGCTTTTTAAACAGGATTTATGAACAATACAAAGACTTGCCTGGAACGGAGGCCCTTGCGGCCTCCGCAGCCGCTACTAGCGGCGGTGACGATGCCCAACGGATGCAAAAAACGGATGCCAAATCGACTGCCGAGGGTCTCCTGACGGTTGCGGTGAGCTCCTACCGCTTCGAGGGTGTTACGATCCGGTGGTCACAGTGCCGATCGTGGAGTTAGTCAAACTTCAACAGACGCTAGGGATTGCTGGATCATCGGAGGGTGTCAGGTTGTACCTCGACGAGACGAAATGAAAAATCTTCGGTTGAGTCGATGGACCCAGAAACAAACGAAATGCTCCACTACTAGGGGATCCTCAATTGGACGGACGGACTTCACAGGACTTCAACAGCTACCATCACCAACGCATGCGGATACCTCAAACTTGGAGACAAGATCTTGGACTGGTTGACTTCGGAGGGTGGAATGTCCCGGGGATCCGGGACCGGGTAGAACAGCGGCTATGGGGTATGGAACTTCGATTACTTTTTGGAATTTCTGATAAATATACAAACTTACTGGAGTGCGGAGGCCACAAGGGACCTCCGCGAGTGCCGAAGCACCACCGGTGGAGGCGAATTATGCCTCTTCTTTGGAAAACTCCACGTTGTCCCTGATAGGGAGCACGCAAATCTTCGAGATTGCTCTCCGAAATACCCCAGTGCTGGTCCGCACTTCTACCACTCGGATGTTTCCGTCCGAGCCTCGGAACACCTCACTAACACGGCTGAGGTTCCGCTTCAACGATGGAAGCTGTTCGTCCATCAACAAGACCATTGTCCCAACTACGATGTTGTCACGTTGTTGCCTTGTCCACTTTGTCCGGATGTGCAAGTCGGAGAGGTACAGCATAGTCCGCTTCTTCCGTACCTTAACCACGAGGCAGACGAAGACTGCTATTAAGCATTTTACGGGAGGACCACGGGACTTCGGATAGGAAACCTGGAACGGATCGCAGTAATCCACTCCAACCTTGAGGAATGGCGGTGCCGCATTCACTCTCTCCGGCGGCATCAATTGTTCCTGGCATCGTGGTCTCATTCGGAAGCATGTGACACACTCGTGGAGGACCTTCCGTGCGAGCTTCCGAATGTTCAGTATCCAGAACCTCTCTCTGGTGCTGGCGATGACTACCTGCTGCCCGGAATGGAGCATCTTCAGATGGTAGTGCTGGATTATCATCGAGGCGAGCGGATGACGGTAGTCGATAACACAAGTTTACAAAACAAAACGAAAGTCGTGAACTTCTGTCAACGACCAAAATTTTTGAAGCACAATTTAGTGCTGATTTCGAAACCGACCTTCAAAAAATTTTAAGTAGAACAGTTTTTGAGTTTTAGCTCAATATCGAGTTTTACAAATTTTCAAAATAAGTAATTTACTAAAATTCAAATATATTGCGTTTTGTTCAACCAATTTTAAATCTTTTTTCGTAAATTGAAAGCTGAATACAATACCATTCGATCATCTGAATACAGGTTTTGCGTCAGATTGATGAAATTCAAGATACTGGTGAGCTTTGGGGACGATCTTCTTAAATTTTAGCAAAATTCCCAAATTTTTTTGAAGAAATGTATTTTTTTCAATATGAAAAAAAAAACAACTTAAAAATTCTTTCTCGACGTTTTGTTGACATATCATATGTAGGCGAGTTACAGTAAAAATTTCAGCTCAATCGAAGCATTGATTACGGAGAATGAGATGTTTGAAGTGAGCGACTTTGCTTAAAAATAGAACAAAAATCGATTTCAAATCATCAACCTTGTATGGAAAGTCGAAAAAATTTCCGCTCTACTGTATTTTTTTTCTTTCGCGTTTTCGAACTCAGGGCATGATTCTACACCAAAAATGATCATCAGCTTACCGAGTTCAAAAATGCTGTAAACTAGTGTAATCATCGGGTGCTTCCGGTCTTCCGAAACTGGTGCGTTCCGTAGCCGGCCGCCAACGCGGAGTACTCCTTCTCGCAGCTTGGGATGCAGAGCCAATATTTTTGTAGAATCTTTCACTTGATCCTCCCGGGACAAACTTTCTATCTCCTGCGGGAAGCATTCCTCTTGAGCCAGCCGAACCAACTGGAGCAGCGCGTTCTCGTACTCCTGGTGCTTCCGGTCTTCCGAAACTGGTGCGTTCCGTAGCCGGCCGCCAACGCGGAGTACTCCTTCTCGCAGCTTGGGATGCAGAGCCAATATTTTTGTAGAATCTTTCACTTGATCCTCCCGGGACAAACTTTCTATCTCCTGCGGGAAGCATTCCTCTTGAGACAGCCGAACCAACTGGAGCAGCGCGTTCTCGTACTCCTGCGAGCTGAGGTACTCGGTCTTCCTAGAATTGCGGTTCACTCTCTGCGAGTTGTGCCTAAATCGTCGTATCCAAGCAACCAGCCAGACTAAGGGCGACAGGGACGAGCGCAGTGAAAAGATTTCGCTAGGAGGGACTGCTTGCACCGGCAACGCTACGCCCTTTCGTTCTTCCAATGATGCTGGATCTAAGAAACCGTACTATTGGGTGGATATCGAGTCCTTGGCGAAACGGACCCATCGCGGGATGCTGATAGATTCGAGAGGTCTCAAATGTTGCTTCTTCAGCTGCGGGCTTGCAGCGAATCTTCTCTCCAAGCTCATGAATATCCTTTCGGCACTCTTCCTGGAATCTCTCAACTGTGCCACGATGCTCTGCTTCCTCGGCAACGGTTCTCGGCCTTGGGGCTCCGCCGTAGAACACAGTGTGGTGGCAGTCACTTGAACGGACGCAGTAGCTTTGGAGATACGGCCAGACACGATCCAACCAAATACCGTGTTTTGGAATGTTGGTCCATCTTCGCTCGGTCGGAATCTTTCCTCCTGCAGCAGATCGAGGTAGTACTCGGCACCGATGATCATGTCGATGTCCGACGTTTGGTAGAACTCGGGATCTGCTAACACGATGCGATCTGGTAGATTCCACCTGCTGACGTCGAACCCTTCGCATGGTAGCGGAGTCGTCAGCTTCGGCAGCACGTTGAAATGCATTGCTTTCTCGGAATTGGAGATGCTTGCGAAGCGTGGACTGACCGTGCCACTCACAGTCCTTTGGGAGACGCTTGCGGAGCCTCCGATTCCCTTCACCGTCAGGTGGTTCGGGAATTCCTTTAGGTTCATTCGTCGACAGAAATCGGATGTGACGAAGCAATACTGCGAGCATGAATCCAGCAATGCTCTGGCCAGCATCGTGCTTCCGTCATCATCACGAATCCGAACAATGGCAGTAGATAGCAGGACTTGCCTTGAGAAAGGTTTTATTTGTGACGGAAGGGAGACAGTGTTTTGCAATGTGGGTTGTTGGTCTGTGGCGAGTTGTGGATTTGGCGAATGTGTGTGGATAATGGATAGAGAAGTGGATGGTTCGTATTGGTGGTGTGTGGTGGATGCTGTCTGGTGTGTTGATGTTCCCGGCTGTGCTTGCGCTTGAGATTGACTTGGGGGTTTTGATGACGTCTGCGGAACGCAGGATATTTTAGCACTGTTTGCTTCGGAGTGAAGCAGAGTATGGTGTTTCCTTCCACATTGTCGGCACAATCCCTTGCTGCAGCTCCTGGCCAAGTGTCCCGATGACAGGCAGTTCATGCACAAACCGTTCTTCCTAACAGCATCGTATCGCTCTGGTATCGTCATCTTCTGAAACCTTCCACACAGAAACGCTGGATGGAATGACTCTGAACAGAAGCAGCATCACCCGGTGCTGCCGGTCGAAGGATGGCTCACGCTTATCTTCGCCTTCTTCATCTCGACGACGGGGTTTCTCGAACCGACGGATTGGAGAACAGCGCAGTGATTCTTCAGGAAGGTGATGAGGTTTCGGTATGTGGGTACTTCTTTCGAATTGTGCGCCGCTTCCCAGAATCGTAGGGTAGCACTGTCAAGTCTCGAGCAGACTATGTGCACCAGAATCGTGCTCCAGCTGTCGGTGTCCTGGTTCATCTTCTGCAACATCTGCAGATTCTTCTCAAAGTCGCTGATCAGCTGGCTCAGCGCTTCGTAGCTCTCTCGTCGCATGGACTCGATTTGGAAGATGGCATCGAGGTACGCCTTCACGATTAGCTTTCGGTTGTGATAGCGATCCTCCAGCGCGTCCCACGCTACCAAGTAGTTGGCAGCGGAAAGCTCGATGGAGCTGACTTCCAAAAGTGCATCACCGGACAACGATGATCGGAGGTAGGTGAACTTATCCATGTCCGTGAGCCAGGGATGGGAACACTCACTTGCAGAGAGTTACATTCACTTGATGTTTTCTCAGCTCAGAAGCGTGCAATCAAGAAATGGTGTATGGACGACTTTTGCCTTATGGTTTTGTCTAAAAGTTTGCCGAATAGAGTAGGTGTCGCACACGCATAGCAAAGTCGTGACAGAGCTGCGAAGGCGACTCTCCACGAGGTGAGTGTAATTTACATTCACCTCGTGGAGAGTTGCCTTCGCAGCTCCTTCACGACTTCGATATGCGTGTGCGACCCCTACTCTATTCGGCAAACTTTTAGACAAAACCACAAGACAATAGTCGTCCATACATTATTTCTTGATTGCACGCTTCTGGGCTGAGAAAACATCAAGTGAGTGCAACTCTCTGCAAGTGAGTGTTCCCATCCTTGCCGTGAGCTCCCGGTTCCTATGAATCAGGCTTTGGAACGCGTCACGGTACGAAACCCAATCTCGCAGTACGCCGCTGAACGATGGGAGCTTTATCTCCGGAAGCTTCACCCTCGAGAGAACCGGCTGTGCAGCTGGGACCGCAGAGCTTGGATTGGCAGGCCTTATCTGATTCTGCCACTTCAGCAACGCAGACTTCGCCTTGCAGTAGCAGTTCTCCACGCTCCTCGAAACAACTGCGCGTTCAGCTTCCCGTTTCTTTGCCGTATATTTGAGCCTTGCTTGACGGTCCAGTTCCGACTCCTCTGTATCGACCACTTCCTCTTCGTCGGCTTCATCCAGAATCACGTCAATCTTCTCGCGCACATTGTGAAAGTCATGGAATGCACTTTCTAACAGCTGCAAACGAACTACCACCTCATCTTTATCTTCTTCTTTGAAATCTCGCACAAACGAAGCCACGGAGTCCAAACTGTCCCGTATGCGCTTCTCTCGCTTCAGCAAACCACGCAAATCGTCCGCCATGATTCACTACTGTCCACTGAAGTCACTAGTCAAAGAATATTCACAACACTGAGGAGTTCGTTTGCACTGTGCACTAACACCGCACTATACGCTGCCGCACTATTCACTACCACACTGTAACACTGCACTTGTTGACTGTTGATCGACTCAACGTTCCGCGCCGCGAGACGAACCACCCAAATTGACAGCACAGCGGAGGGGAAACCGACCAACGAACAGTCAAAGCCAACCAAAACCAGCAGAATCCAAGACCGATTTCTAATGAATGCCACAGGGACCAGATCCACTTGAATCCAAAACACAATTTCGCATGCAAATCGCACTGCCAGCGCAATGGCTACAACCCACAGTGGCTCTCTTCATGCAATTTGCCACAGACCCAACATGCAATACTGTACTTTCCTGTGTTTCTGCAATCCGTCCGGAATCGTCCTGCTCGATCGGGTTCAATCCTGGTTCCGTCGTCCTGATGCGGGTTACATCCACCGGTGGTTGTCCCGTCTCAGCAGTCACCAAAAACGTCGATCACCGCAATGGCCCCAGCACACAAAAAAACCATCAAATTATATCGCCGCCGCGCCGCAGTGCGATGGCGATCGTTTAATTTCACCGCACTTCAATGCACTTATTGTTCGGCCAACTTGGCACTTTCACCCGCGAAACGGAGCACAAATCCGCGCGAAATCGATCCACATCGCGTATGATCCGGCTCGAAGGACCATTTATGTTTACGCACATAGAACGTTCTGGAGGTCCGCGGTGATATCGTCACTAATGAACACTTATTTTGCGGGTCGAAATAACAACTTTATTTACGGCAAAAGTATGACACAGTACCGATCGCGACGGAGGAATATTTATTACTAACTGCTATTTACACTTTCTGCTGCCTCTGTCCCGCAGAGATGGACAGGGAGCGAAACGATCGTGAAGCAATCGTTGCCTATTCTATTGTGTGCGTAAGCGCACGCACAACAGTATGCGACGATCAGCTGTTGTAGCTAATAGTAGTGGAATGTAAACAAGGAGAGTGAGTGACCACGCACTAGGGTGGCACTCGTAACATCATTGAAATCAGTTAACTTTTGGCGCAGACAGTGCGGTTTAAAATATTTTATCTTGGGTTTTTCGATTTTTTTCGATTTCTTTGATTTTTTTCTTATTTTTCTATACAAATGGCTAAAAAAGTCATTTTAAGGTTAATTTCATCCCATATAAAAATATATGAAAAAAAAACCCAAGATGGATTATTTTAAATCAAACATATTCTGAATCTATAGGTCCACAAATACGGTTCTAGCGAATAAATTTTGAGGTACATTCACTTTTCATAATACTTCCCTTTGGACATAGCGTGGAGCGTGAAGTGGTCGACAGGTGGCGGCAGCATTACGATGAGCACCTCAATGGCGACGTTGCAAGTACCGAAGGTGGCGTGGTAACAGATTTAGGAGTATGTGCACATGACGTAAGACTTCCGGCCCCTGACCTCCAAGAGATTGAGGAGGAGGTTGGCCGGTTGAAAAACAACAAAGCCGCTGGGGCAGATCAACTACCAAGCGAGCTACTAAAATACGGTGGAGAAGCACTGGTGAGAGCACTACACTGGGTAATTACCAAGATTTGGGAGGAGGAAGTATTACCGGAGGAATGGATGGAAGGTATCGTGTGTCCCATCTACAAAAAGGGCGACAAGTTGGATTGCGAGAACTACCGCGCGATCACACTACTGAGCGCTGCCTACAAGATACTCTCCCAAATTTTATGCCGCCGTCTATCACCGATTGCAAGAGAGTTCGTGGGACAATATCAGGCTGGATTCACGGGTGAACGCGCTACAATGGACCAGACGTTCGCCATCCGCCAGGTGTTGCAGAAATGCCGCGAATACAACGCGCCCACACATCACTTGTTCATCGATTTCAAATCGGCGTATGATACAATCGATTGAGAATAGCTATGGCAGATTGTGCACGAATACGGATTCCCGGATAAACTGATACGGTTGATCAAGGCGATGATGGATCGAGTGATGTGCGTAGTTCGAGTATCAGGGACACTCTCGAGTCCCTTCGAATCTCGCAGAGGGTTCGGGTAAGTGATGGTCTTTCGTGCTTGCTGTTCAACATTGCTCTAGACCGTGTAATTAGGAGAGCGGGGATAAACACGAGTGGAACGATTTTCACGAAGTCCGTCCAGCTACTTGGTTTCGCTGATGATTTTGATAATATGCTCGTAAATTTGAGACGATGGCGGAAACGTACATCCGACTAAAGAGTGAAGCCAGGCGAATCAGATTAGTATTTAATGTGTCGAAGACAAAGTACATGATGGGCATAGGGCTTCAGGGATGAATCACCAAGTCCGCCACCCCGAACTTATATCGACGGTGATGGAATCAAAGCGGTTGAAGAATTCGTGTACTTGGACGCACTGGGGACCGCCGACAACGACACCAGCAGGGAAATTCAGAGACGCATTGTGGCAGGAAATCGTGCTTACTTTGGACTCCGTAGAACTCTACGATTGAACATAGTTCGCCGTCACACGAAGGTAACTATCTACAACACGCTGATTAGACCGGTAGTCCTCTATGGGCACGAAGCATGGACCCTACGTGCAGAGGACCAACGCGCCCTTTGAGTTTTCGAACGGAAGGTGCTGCGTATAATCTACAGTTTAGTGCAGATGGAGAACGGGACTGGCGAATGAACCACGGCGGTAGACGGGTCACGTCATCAGAATGTCGGATAGCAACCCGACTAAAATGGTTCTCGAGAGTCATCCGACCGGTACAAGAAGACGTGGTGCGCAGCGAGCTAGGTGGGTCGACCAAGTGGAGGACGATCTGCAGACCCTACGTAGAGTGTGGAACTGGAGACAAACAGCCATGAACCGAGTGGAATGGACACGGCTACTATGTACAGCAGAGGCAACCCGAGCAAAGTCTGATAGCAAGTTGAAAACTGATTTTGATGTTGTGATATTGCAAATTTTGATAACTCACGTTGTTGTCGTTTTGGTCGTTTTAACGGTTAAAACATCAAAAATGAGAGCAGAAAAATGTTCCTGTTACAACACATTGAAAACAATTCCTGCTATCGATGATAGCAAATTGATAACTGTTTTTGTTATCACCGCAAGAAAAATGAAAAATCGATAAATGTAAAGGTTTTCGGTTGATATTAAATCATAAACGCAATAATATAATTGCACTTATGATATATCCCTAGAATTACTTTACATTGTTTACTAAAAGATTTAAAACTATTCTAACACTAAATATTTACAGTAATTAAAAGTGACAGCAAACCGAAAACAAAATTTGAAATCAAATTAAGTAAAGATAAACTGATATCAAAATGTGATATCAATTTGCTGCTGAATACAAATCATGTTTTCGATTTGCTGTTGTTGTTGTTGGACTTTGCTCGGGAACCCTGATCGGAAAGGTATCTTGAAATTTGGTCGATCCAATTTCCAGAAACACTGCCGTAAGTTTATATTCATTTTTTAGAAAATTTGGCAACTTTACGTTAAGTTTTCATACAAATATTTTTGTAGAAGATTCACCTAAATCATGTTCAAAGTTACTTTGACTTTTTATCTTCTGAATGAGACCTAGAATTCTGAAATCGCAAATTGGTGGAGATATGGGCCTGAAAAATGATTTTTTTTTCTGGGGGGTGACTCCCAACTTTTGATCAGGAGTGTATGTAGTAATTTCAGTAGCTGCCTTAACTCTGCAAATTTTGGTTCGCGGCACGAAGTCTTTGCGGGATGCGTTGAGCTTCTGGTAGAACTTCCGTGTTTCTAGTAAGCGGTACAGTAGTCTGTATTTTTTTCTTCACAGAAAACTTCATCCTTCTCCAAAAAGAAAAGAAAATAACAACTGTGATAATTCAAACATTAGTAACTGGCATTATCTCAGGGAGAGATGAAAAATACCACAATTATGGTTATTTATGAGCGGTTTATCTCCTAATCTTCTGGTCGTGCCGGAAAAGAAGCTGCCGTGCCTTCACCGACCTATTCGCCCGTAACGCGCGACCGTGTACCTACCTACCTAATGTTGATCCCGGTTTGATGTTGACAAGATTAGGCCATCGAACAGCTCCAACGACCAACGCCAGTCCCCAGGAGACAAATGATAGGGTACCGAAGGTTGGGTTTATCATGTCACACTGACGACGACGACGACAGTTACGGGATACAGTGTCCGAGCCTGGCTGAAAATGCATAACGAGCTTCATATAAAACTGATAGTTTAGATTACAAATGATTTCAATTAGAGATATATCGGTGCGGAGCCTCGAGGGCTTTCGGTCGGGAACGGGTGGTCCCCACTCTCGGACGGCTCTCGGAATGGACCCAGCCCCAGCATCAGAGGTGGATTCAATCCAAACAACGCGAGACCACGCGTTCCCGGGCGTCAATGGAGAATAAATTATGAAAATTTATTATGCTCTAAATGCAGAGGAAAAACGCGTCGACATCTCCCGGAGGACGGACGACGAACGGACAAACGGACGGCTAGCTCTGCTCTAGTCGGTGACGTTTACGGTGACTGTGAGTTACGATAACGATTTATTTATGCGCTGTTGAATTAGTGCGGACATTAATGGGTTCGGTGTGAATGTGCGACTATTTGAAACCATGCAAATTAGTGTTTGGGTGGAAATTTACGGGTAACAATATTGTCGGTGCAAAAAGGAAATAAATTTAAATAATTGACAGAAATAGAGGTATGCTCTAGATGTAAATAGGTATATTTCAAAAGAAAAATCTTAGCTTAACCCATATCCATCCAGCGTCCTTTTTTTACGACAGTAAGCTACAAATTCAAGATGGCAACTGTTTATTGGTGTTTTAGGCTCCAAAATCATGCAATATGGGTATATTTGGCTAAGATGTGTGGAGTTCAAAAACGACTAGGATATCCAAGATGGCGGTCTTAAACCCAAGATGACTGCTCCAATTTCAAGATGGCGGCTGTTTAATGGAGTCTTATGTCATCAAACAATGCAATTTGGATGCATTTGATATGACGAAGATGACCGGAGCCCAGAAATAACGACACAAATATACAAGATGGTGGTCTACAATCCAATATGATGGCCCAAAATTCAAGATGGCGGCTGTTTAATGGAGTCTTAGGCCATAAAACAATGCAATATGGGCATATTTGGTTTGACGTAGATGTTCAGAGTATAGAAATAACGATTAGAATATCCAAAATGGCGATCTAAATCCAATATGATGACTCAAAATTCAAGATGGCGGCTGCTCAATAGAGTTTTAGGCCCCAAAACCATTCAATATGAACATTTTTGATATGGGGAAGATGACCGGAGTCAAAAAATGGTGACCAGAATATCAAAGATGGCGGTCTAAAATCTAAAATGGCGACTTCTAATTCAAGATGGCGGCTGTTGAATTGTGTTTTAGGCTTTAAATCTATCTCTATATATAAAAATGAGTTTGAGGCAACAAAACTCAGGAACGGATGAACCGATCAGCATGACTCTTGCACAGTTCGATTGATATTCATGGTGGCTGTGTTCAAAGTCTAAAAAGTTACGAAAATCAACTAGAAAAGTAAGAAAATTGATAAAGTGCTGATTTTTTTTTGAACTGGGAAGAAAATCAACACGATCGAAGTTAAACCAATCTAGAGTGCGGTGATGTTATGGAGTGAAAAGTGTTAGTTTGGGCTCGCCAGTCGAGGAAAAAAATCCGGGCGCCGAAAAGTGAGTCGCATTCAGTGTATTTCTGTGTGGAATAGACTAATGGTTTTTGCTTCCTGCTGGAGTGGGGACGCGCGATAGAATTTTCTTTTTGGCTTGTTTTTGCGTTGAAAAGTGGCTGGTTGTTGACGACGGTTTATGTATATTGATCCATTGTCAAATCATATCACCAACCATAGGTGAAACCTAGACTGACAATGTACCCTACCCTACTAACAAAAATTTCTCCCTGTGACAAACAGGAGATGCAGCGGTTCGCGGTCTTTATAACAACGTTTGTCTTACTAACATGCCCTCTCATCCTCGATGACCGTAAGGACGTGGCCGGCGCCGTTATTGACCTAAACTAAAGTTGAGAACTCTCGAACTGTGTACATTGAGAATAGTAAGCTAGTCCTAAGCCCTATTCATTGCCATTGTGCAATTTCGATTGCTCTGGTCAATCACGGAGTAGCAACTACGAATTGTGCGGTCATCTATGCTCATGATCATGCTCATGCTCTAGAGTGCGGTGATATTATGAGCTAAACAGTTGTCAAACCGCCACAGCTTAGCAAGACAACGTTTGCCGGGACAGCTAGTTTGGTATAAAGAAAATATCCGGAGGCTAAAAAAAACACCAGAATAACCAAGATGGCGGAATAAAATCCAAGATGGCGACTCCAAATTCAAGTGGCGGCTGTTTAATGGATTTTTAGGCCCCAAAACCGTTGAAAGTGGGTATATGGTGGTCTAAAACTCAAAATGGCGGCTGTCAAATGGAGTTTTAAGACCTAAAACCATGCCATATTTGATATAGCAATGATTTTCGGAGGCCAGAAATGGCAACCAGAATACCCGAGCAAATTCTGACAGAAAATTGAAAACAAATTTTGATGTTGTGATATTGCAAATTATGATAACTCAGGTTGTTGTCGTTTCGGTCGTTTTAACGGTTAAAACATCAAAAATGAGAGCAGAAAAATGTTCCCGTAACAGCAAGTTGAAAACAAATCCTGCTATCAGTGATAGCAAATTGATAACTGCTTTTGCTATCAGTAAGAAAAAAAATGGAAAAATCGTTAAATATAGGGTTTTTTTCGATTGATATGGAATTCTAGATGCCATAAGATAATAACACTTATAGTCTATTCTTAGAGTTATTATACAAGGTTGGCTAAGAAGTTTTGAAATACTTTAACAACTTATTTTTTATAATGGTTTGAAGTGACAGCAAAGCGAAATCTAAATGTGTAATCAAATTTAGTCAAGACAATCTGATATCAAAATGTGATATCAATTTGCTGCTGAATACAAATCGAGTTTTCGATTTGCTATCATTTTGTTGTTAGACTCTGCTCGGGTAACCATTATGGCGATTCAATATTCAAAATGGCGGCTATTTAAGAGAGTTTTAGGCTCTAAATCCGTTCAATATGGCAATATCTGGAATGGGGGAGCCTTGGAGTTCAAAAATAGCGACCTGAATTTCCTAAAGGCGGACTTGAGGACAGACTTGTTAGAATTCCAAAATGGCCACCACAATGGCTGACTTTGGCACCCACACACGATTTCGAGCGCACAAATCTCTTCGTAAACAAAACCAGCGAACGTGATATTCTTATTTTATGCTTATTGCAAGTGAGCAAGATCAGAACAAGTACTGTTATTTGTAGCTTGCATCTTGAGATTTGTGCGTCTGATGTTCTGATGCGTTAAAGTTAAAGTTAAAGCGGAGTTTCAATACGTGTGTCCTCAAATCAAAAAGGGCGACTAAAAATTCAAGATTGCGGATTTTTTAAGAGTTTAAGGCCCAAACATCAAAAGCCAAATAAACGATATGATTTCTGGTGCCATGAAATGTTTTTTTTTGTTAAACGTATGAAAGTGTCATATTCATCAACATTTCACTTGAGTTTTGTTGAAATGGGTTTAAGAAAGCACGAGAAAGGCACCATCACCGCTAGGTGGATTAATTAGGGTTTTTTTAAAGAAATTTCTCCGAGTTCCCTTCAAGCATTCCACCTGGGATTTCTCCCTGAATTTCTTTGAAGATTCCTTCTGGAATTTCACCATTGATTACTCCAGTGATTCTTTTATAAATGTTTTTTTTTGGTATTATTTTACCGGAGTTCCTTTAGTAACTTTCTCCTGGATTAATTTGTTGATCCTCCAATTTTCTCTAGGAATTTCTCTTACGGTTCCTTCAAGAATTTCTCAGTTTTTCTGGATTCCTTCAAACATTATTTCTAAAATTTCATTACCAATTCTTTTTGGAATTCCTTCATTTAGTCCCGCCAGGATTCCCTTAGAGATTTCTTCCGGGATTCCTTTAGGTATTGCTTCCAGACTTCTTCGAGGAGTTTCCCCGGAATTTCATCCGGGATTCCCTCGTTAATTCCTTTTGGGATTTGTTTCTTTCTTTTAGGTTACTTTAAGAGATTCCATCAGAGATTCATTCAGAGATTTTTTTCAAGGATTTTTTCGAAATTTCTTGTGAGAATCCTTCATTGATTTCCACTGTGATTTCTTCAGGCATCCTTTCAGGTGTTCATCCCAACATTTGTTAGCCCAGATAACCACATAACCGTGTAAGATGTTGCATGAGATGATAAAGTGGAGGGCTATATGCGAGCATTTAGGTACATGTAATATGTACGCATATTGCCTCAACTTTGACATCTCATTCAACTCCTTATACGATAACTGGTTGACTTGGAGAAATTCCTATGATGATTTCTCCTAAATTCAGGGATTTTGTCAAAAAAAGTACCGCATGATTTCTTCATTGATTTTTCCTGGGTTTCCTGGGAAATACTTCACGAAATTCTTACGGGATTCCTACCCAGATGCTTTTAATTTCAGGGATTCCTCACGGAATGCTTTTATTTATTTCTTCTGGGATTTCTTCGGAGACTCCTCCTGAGATTCAATAGGATTGCTTTGGAAATACAGGGATTACTGCCAGATCCCTTAAGGTTGAAGGATTCGTCATTGACAACTTCGTCATCATTGAAATTTCAAAAGCAGTTTTCTCGTTCAAAACACAAATGTTCGTAATGAAAATGTATTCACTGTATTTCAGATAGAGAATGGAATACAGTGAATACATTTTCATAACGAACATTTGTGTTTTGAACGAGAAAACTGCTTTCGAAATTTCAATGATGACGGAGTTGTCAATGACGAATCCTTCAACCTTAAGAAATATGATATTTTTCCCCGGCGTCCTTTAGAATTTTTTTCCAAGATTTCTCCCTTGAGTTCTCCGGGGATTTTTCATTGATTCTTCTTAGGTTTCCTTTAGGGATTCTTCCCGAGTTTCTTTCTGGAATTATTTCAAGGACACTTTTCGGGATTCCGTCATCCATTATTTTATTGATTCCTCCCGGGATGCATTTAGGGTTTCATTTTAGCATCCCAAGTAACATTTTAAGTCAAAAAGACTAGAAGAGCACAGATAAAAATAATGAGGTTTACACGTCAAGTAAACTTCAGTTTAGTCATGTAAACTTAGTGTTATGGTGGTTTACATGATATATCATGTAAATTTGTGTTATATGTCATGTAAACACACAGAGTCATGCTGAATTACATGACATATAATGGAAGTTTACATGATATTTTATGACTTTTACACGATATGTCATGTAAACTTCTGTGATATCCCACACTCCAAACATGTGCATAATATGTCACAGAATTTTACACTCTTTTTTCGATCTGTGAGGTTTGTAGAATCATCATTGAACCAAAATAAATGGTAAAAGGCTTTATGACAGTTCTAAAAACCTCGACAAGACTGATTGGTCATCAAAATGTTACTTGGGATGCTTTCACGTATTCTTCGATTTTAGTTGGAGGATTCTTTCAGAGTTTTCTACCGGGATTTATTTATTCATTCTACACGAATTTTCTTTAGGGATTTCACCCAGGTTTTTTTTTATAAATTCTTACGAGATTCTTTCAATGATTTCTCCTGGAATGTTTTCAGGATACCTTCATAGATTTCTTTCAAAATTCTTTCTTAAGTTACTCCTGGGATTTTATTATTTTTTTTTTCCTGTTGGGTACATTTCCACTACGACCAATTGTTGATCTATTGTGGCGGGCCCCTATTTAATATATATGCCATATGCCAGTGTGTCATATCACTATGAGTTAAGTGATTCCACTTGCTGACTGTACACAGATAAAAATAATGAGATTTACACGTCATGTAAACTTCATTTTAGTCATGTAAACTTACTGTTATGATGGTTTACATGATATATCATGTAAATTTGCGTTATATGTCATGTAAACACTCAGAGTCATGCTGAATTACATGACATATAATGTAAGTTTACATGATATTTTATGAGATTTACATGATATGTTATGTAAACTTCTGTGTTATCCCACGCTCCAATCATGTGCATCATATACCACACATTTTTACATTCTTTTTTCGATCTGTGTAGGCATTATCCCAGTAAGGTATTACAGATCGAATAAAATGTATTACCTTGCTAGGAGAAGTCATCCATACGTCTGATGGTTGTATTACACTCTTATCAAAATATATGCACCTCTTATGGAAAAGTGCATCACAGTTACACAATAAATGCTCCGAATCTTCCTTGCAACTTCTACAGAATCGACAAATGTCATCTTCCAATATTCCTAGTAGTTTTAAAAAGTATTTGCTTGAGCAGTGACCTGTTACTAAACCACAAAAAGTATTCAGATCTTTTTTTAGACAAACTCAGAAGGTTTCGAGTAATGTTTTTGTTTGGAGATATAAATCTTTTAGATTGTCGTGCTATTACCGTGTTTTTCCAAACTTCTTCTATCATATTCTTTTCCCAGTTTTTCAGTTCCAGTTTGAGGGTACATTCTGAGGCCCCACATAATGATTCTGGACCTAGGAAAGGTTTTGAAGATCCAAGTCTTGCTAACAAATCCGCCTTTTCGTTTCCTTGAATCCCACAGTGCCCAGGTACCCAGAATAGATTAACAGTGCTGTTTTTAGCCACCTCGTGTAGTGATTGAATGCATTCCCAAACTAATTTTGAAGTGCATGTGAAAGATTTCAACGCTTCAAGAGCAGCCTGGCTGTCCGAGAAGATACATATATTTGCATGCTTATAGTTACGTCGTAAACAAATTGAAGTACATTCAATTATTGCCTGTATTTCTGCTTGAAATACAGTTGGCTATTTTCCCATAGATATAGATATGTTAATTCCAGGGCCAGTGACACCAGCTCCAACCCTGTCATTTATTTTTGAGCCATCTGTGAAAAAAACACTGAGCCTGGCCGAATATTAGGCCCCCCTGATTCCCACTCAGTGCGACTTGGAAATGTTACATTGAATAATCGTTCAAAGTTATACTGCCTGTTCGTCCAATCTTCATGATTAATTAAAGAATTGATTTTAAAATCTTTAAGAACACTGAGATTACCCCTAAGGTCTCCAGAAAAAAGATCTCAGGTTCTTCTCAACCTAAGAGCGGTTTTCTCAGCTTCTAATTGAACAAACAAATGTAGTGGTAGCATATTTAGTATTGCATCTAACGCCTTTGAAGGCGTACTACGTATAGCTCCAGTAATGGAAATAGTAGCAAGTCTTTGCAGTTTCTCCAACCTCTGTTGAATACACTTTACTTTGGTTGTTGGCCACCAAACTAAAGCTGCATATGTTATTCTGGGTCTTACTATAGCCGTATAAATCCAATGAATCATTTTTGGCCTAAGTCCCCATTTATTACCAAATGTTTTCTTACTTATCCATAAGGCATTTATGGCCTAACTTATTATTTGATCTAAGTGTGTGTTCCAGTTGAGTTTACTTTCGAGAATCACTCCCAAATATTTTACCTTTAGACAAAGCAGTATTTTAGTTTCCCCCAAGTAAATATCTGGAATTTTACATTTCCTTCTTTGTGTAAACGGAATAATAGCAGTTTTTTGAGGATTTATGGATAACTTTTTCAAATTTACCACGAACTATAATGACTATATCATCTGCGAATCCAATTATTTCAAATCCTTGCTCTTCAAGGTTTGACAATAGTTCATCTACTAGTAATGACCACAAAAGAGGTGAAAGAACACCTCCTTGAGGACAACCTTTAACGGTTCTCACTGTAATTGTTGAATGTCCATGGCTACTTATTATTTCACGTTTTTGCAGCATTTCAACTATCCAATTTACAACAGTTATATCAAATCTACGTTTATTCATCACATTCTTCATTGAACTGTGAGAAGCATTGTCAAATGCTCCTTCTATATCAAGAAAAGTAGCCAACATCATCTCCTTGGCTTCAAAAGTTCTCTCAATTTTAGTTACTAGAGTATGAAGTGCCGTTATTGTTGATTTTCCTGGCTGGTAAGCAAATTGGTGTTTGTTTAAAGGAATCGATTTTAAATATTTTGATTTAATATAGTCATCAATAAGTTTTTCCATTACTTTTAACATGAATGACGAAAAGCTAATGGGACTAAATGATTTTGAATTATTTTTATCCTTTTTATTAGCTTTAGGAATAAATACAACACGTACTTGTCGCCAGTTCTTAGGGATATAGTTTAACCTCAAACTAGCTTTAAACATTTCAGTTAAACAAGGAATCAATATTCCCTTGCTTTTCTGGATCATCACTGGACGAATCTCATCTGTGCCTGGTGACTTATATGGTTCAAATGCATGCACTGCCCACTCAACTCTTGCTTGAGTAAAAATGCAACTTGCTAGATCTTGCATGTTTGCCCTGGTCATTTGTTGCCCAGTGCTTGTAACAATTTCACTAGGTCTGGCAGACTCAACTCAAAACTGGCAGAGATCCTGGAAAATGCACTTGCATCATCAAGTTCAAAGTTTCTTTTGCGTTAGAAGTAAAACATCCGTTATTATTTTTAAGAGTACCAAGTCCATTACAATGATCTTTAGATAAAACCTTTTGCAATCTAGCCATTATTGGAGTACTTTCAATGTTTTCACAGGTGTGCCTCCAGTTTTGACGTTTAGACCTTCTTATTTCTACGTTATACAGAGTTAATGCCTTTTTATATTCATCCCACTGTGAATTACGCTTAGCTCTATTAAACATCTTTCGAACTTGTTTCCTTAAATGTTCTAGCCTGGTATTCCACCAGGGAACATCCCTATTTGTGGATCGTTCCTTGAGTGGGCAACTGCTATTGAAAGCATGAATTATTCTATTTGTTACTAAATTAGAAGTGGTTTCAAGATCGTCGCATGTGTGGATAGAATTTTCAAGAAAATTGCCACCCGCTTGCAGATTAGAGTAGCAGAGCTCCCAGTTTGTTTTCCTGGGATCCCTGAAAGTTTCTTTAATAATATCCTTAGCTTAATATTCAAATATTATGTATTTATGATCAGATAGTGATATTTCATCGGAAACATGCCAATTTTGTATGTTTTCCGAGAGTGTGTTACTACAGAGTGTTAGATCTAAAACTTCTTGTCGTATAAAATTCATGAAAGTGAAATTGTTACCTTGATTACAAATATCAATATTATTCACAGTTAAATACTCCAATAAATACTCACCTCTTGTATTGATGTCTGTGCTGTTCCAAACCGTGTGATGCGCGTTAGCATCACATCCAATAATAAATGAGTTGTTCTTTGATTTGCAAAATTTAACGAATTCTGAAACTACAGGGAGAGGCACATCGTCTACATCCCCTGGAAAATATGCAGATGCTACGTAGATTTCTGTTTTCCCACGCGTAGTAGGAATTTCCATAGCTGCAGCAACAATATCCCGTTTTACGAATTCTGAAATGGGAATCAGGTTAACATTCCCATTTACAAGGATAGCAGTCCTTGGGAACTGCTCTGTATCATCGAAAATTAACAAGATTTTGTGTTAATACCCTATACTTTTCCATTAACCGCCCACGGTTCCTGGATGAAGGCAAGATCTAGTTGGCTCTGAATAAATTTCCTACAAAGTACATACAGCACTTGCACCCTTTGCATGATGGAGATTTATTTGGATGAATTTGATGTTGTTTTTTTTTTGTTTTTTGGGTACTTTGACTCCTTCCCCAGAAAAAGTTACGCATTCTTTCGACAGTTGGATGTCGCCTGCCGAAATTTCGATCTTTCGAAAATCATGTTGTTGAAGAGTTCGTACAGTAACTTGGTCCCTGCTTGATCCTGGAATTTGTTGATTTATGGTGTTTCCGCCCATGTTATCATCTCCAGTTCTTTCCTTTTAGTACTGTTAACCTCTTCAAT
Organism: Aedes albopictus; assembly: GCF_035046485.1. NCBI lineage: Eukaryota > Metazoa > Arthropoda > Insecta > Diptera > Culicidae > Aedes > Aedes albopictus. Next base: position 329,591,687 of record NC_085138.1, read on the forward strand.
TTGACGCTGAGTCCTTCCAGTATTAGGGACTTCACTTGTACCTGGGACTTTCTGATTAGTGATGGTATTCACTTCATCGTCACCAGTTTGAGAAGTCTTACTGTTAGCCTCAACACTTTCACTAACTTCGACGTCCATCGTATCAGTGTCAACTTTTTTGGGAGTTTTTTCCTAATCGGAGCATTCCCAAATTTGTAATCCAAAACAAATTCACATTCCTTCAATGTTTTCATAGATACTGCATCAACGCTAAATGTAAGTTCTACATGGCGTTTATTAATGATCTTTCTCAAAAATATTTTTCAGCTGTCAACTACTAAGCCATCATTCTGAGACTCCAGAAGAGCAAAAATTTCTTCATTGCTATCTTAGGCGCTCATAAAAAAACGATCAAATCTGACTATACATGTCAATGGTTGCTACTCCGTGATTGATCTGAGCTGGTACCAATTGCACTGAGATCCAAATGAATAAGGGCTGGGACACTCCACTTATTCTCAAAGTGCAATTCTAGCAGCTCATACATTTTGGATCAATACCGGCGCCGGCCACGTCCTTATAGTCAGTTGGGAAGGGAAAGGAATGTTAGAGTGTGCTGGTTGTTGCTACTAAAGACCGAGATCACCTCTGCATCCCCACACCCAGCACGGACTGGGGTATTTGTTAGTCGGAAAGGATGGGAGATCTGGGAGTAACCGTTGGGTCGGTGATGCGATCCATGGATAGGGGTTATTTTTATAGTGTATAGATTGTGTGGTGAATGAGGTAAATAAGGTCAAGCGGCACAGCACGCTTTGGTTGCATAACTTGTAGGCGTTATATACACTGTGCTGTGAGTGGAAATTGGAAGGGAGGGAAACGACTTTTTTCCAATTCGTTTCTGGTTCTAGCGATGGCTATGAACATATGAATATACATATGAGTTGTATATGTAGAGAAGAGAGAGAGAGTGAGAGGAAGTGGATAGAAAGATACAAAGTAGGATGAAAAGGGACGGGCCATGACCTTCTGCATACGAATCAGAAGCGGTAGCCACTAGACCACCAAGCCCGTCTGCATTGCTATCTTTGGCGCTCATTGGAAAAAAGCCAATTAAAGTTTCCGGTTGTGGAATTTGATTCTCATCAACCGCAACAAGTTCCGCACCCTCTCAAGGAGTTATGTTTGAAATTGTATTCTTTAGCCAGTCAGATGTTTCCTGTTTTTTACAAATTATGATTAGGTAGCCAGGCCTAATCAAGCAGTTTCCAAATTTGGGTTTAATCTTTTCTTTGCGTTGATGGATCACATTACTGAGGACAGCTTTCTGTATTGCCATCAACTGCTCAAACGTAAGTTCTGTGTTCGGGTAGTCCTTTGACAATATGCCTCCTTCACACTAGCTAGAGCTTCCTTGTAGGATGGTTTGTTTCTGCCCTCTGTACTTTTGGACTGTCCAAAAGGTTCCGCCCCACATTGCTCCAAATGATTTTGCACCGATTTCCCACCCATAGGCAGTTTTGATCCCGAGGGATTACTTCAGGTATTCTTTCAGAGTTTCCTCCAGGATTTTGCGAGGGCTATTTCAGAGGGATGTAGGAATGAGGTGATTTCTTCAATAGTGCAACGAGCCATTGTATCAAGTATGGTAAAATGTGCTACAGTAGGCAGGAAAATACAACTCCCTTATGAAAAGATTCTGATCCAACTAAAAATCGAACCCAGATACTCTCGAATTAAAAAAAAATGAATAGTAAGAAAACATTTTGGAGATAAGCATCTCTGTAGTAAGCATTTACCAAAATATGAGTACTTTCATAAAATTGGATCGACAACAGATTTTGAAGCGTTTTACACCAATTTTTTAGATAACGCGACGTTTTTTTAAATAACGCGTTTTCTACGCGGTTTTCTAAGCGTCGTAAAAATACTTCAGTGTATTAGAAAACATGTTTCTAATAGACACTGTGTGTTGGTTTATTGGTATATTGAGAGATTAACTATCGAAAACTATCGCGATCTGGTGGGATTTGGCCCACGACAACACATCCACTAGGCACTTTAACCAACTAAGCCACAGAGCGGGTTGAAAATCTGTGGATCACAAAGCTCAACTGAATCTGAACCCACATCTCTAATCGAATTGCACCGGACGCAACACCAGTAGTTACACATGAAGATTAACCACAAGTGGTATATTTTTATCCCTTGTACAGCTAATCTTGAACAAACGGATATCCGGTATACTGATTTTTTCGTCAGTTTGATAAACAACTTGAGTGAATCAATCTGAACGATCGATTTTTAATATCGGTTGATTGCAGAAACGGAAACAAATATTTGCTCAATTCCGAGTGCTTTTGAGCTTATAACACATACTCTTATTATATGTACTAAGAAAGTACAATGCGATTGCTCAGCATGTGATTAAAGTAATACTTTCCAGCGGGCAAGCGGTCAACCACATATAAGTGTGTCCATTTTTTTTTTTTTGTAATTTCTTGGAATTGATTGGCACACTTACATTTAGATAAGATAAACTAATTGATAGGGAGCCAAGCCACTTGAAATCAACTAGATAGTGAATTATATAAAAACAATCCACTACCAACCATCGGCATCAGTGTCTAGTCCAACAGTTCAACCCAGCAAACGAGTAGCTCAGCAGCAGTCCAAGATGTTCAAACCAACCAGTTTCGGAATTGCCCTGTTTGCTTTGGCCTTCGGAGTGGCCATCGCCAGCGTCGAAGAAGAACATGCACAGATCGAGGCCAAGATTGAAATTGTCCAAGATATCGCAGCCTTCAAGGCTGCTCATCCGGAACTGGACGTCGTCCCATTGGAAGTTTCTGGAAGTGCCCGTCAACAAATTGTTTACACCCTGGGAAACCGATTGTCGGGTTCGTAGAGCTTGAATGCTTGAACATTCAGCAGGAAGTGTAACATTCTCATTTTCAATGTAGGTGACCGATTGGTAGCAACCAGTCAGGATGGCGCATCGTGGGCCACCTTGCAGGACGTGACGTTGAACTTGCGCTACCCACAGGCTGGAACCGGAGCGGTCGTCAGCTATGTGCAAGTGGTGGTCAACCAGAGCTCCAACCAAGGACGGGGATACGTGGTGAGTGGAGGAGTCGGTCAGCGCTACATTCAACTGGTGATTGAAGCATACTCTACCAGCTACTTCCAGTACAATGCTCAGATTTATGGATATTGAATGTGATCTTCAATTCGTCATATAACGTTTGAGTTAAATAAATGTTTTGAATTGAAGAAAAATGGAAAGGTAACAATGTAATGTGATTTAATAAAACAAAAATCTCGGTGCTTAAAAATATTTAAAAAACACATCTTACCTTTTTTTGTTAACTGTCATACAAAAACTTTCTAAGCTTCTTATGAAATGACAGTTTAGATATTTACATTCTAGAACTTGCCAGTAATTACATTAACCTTACAAATTATTACGCCTAATTAAGTTATCAACGCGCTCCAACAGTTCGATGTTAGGGGCTCAACCGGCTACTCTGCAGCTCTATCGATGAATCGCCATTAATCGCGTTTTAACAACTTCATTAAGCTTTAACGCTATCTTTAAAGCTATCTCGCTAGCCAATGTTCTCGGCCGCGGGTGCCATCATTTATGAAATCAATATTGGCGCCGGCAAACGGTTTGCTACGTATACTCAGGCCGATAGTAAAAGGTTGCCTTTGAAAGCGATCCCCGGCGATATTGAGTTGAACACGTGCGCCGAACGAACCGTGTGCGGATATTTACAAGCTAAACGATTCCAATTATGTGTATTTTAAAAGCCTCATTTATTAAATTAGCTTCTCCCTTTCATCGCGGGAGAACTCGGTCGTTCTACGCATAACCGCCTCTTGTAGATAGTATGTTGCACACAGAACGTAGGACAATTGTGCACATAATGGCAAATATTGCAGAGGATAAAAGCCGCATCAGAGAAGAGAAGGCCATCTCCCGAGTCAGAAATTGATAAATATTTCATGCTGTTGGTCGCGACACCTAGCGGTTGAAGCCACACTTTTTACACGGAAAATTTCAACCGTGTTGACACGAAAAAGCAAAGTACTTCGGAGGCAGGTACACCAACTCAAAAACTGATTCGCAAAAAAAATGTGTTTAACAAGAATGTATTTCGGGGACACAGTCAAAGTTGCTTATCTCCTGAAACCGTAAATAGGGTACGCGATGCAATAGTGATGGAAATATGTATGAAACCGTTATGATAATCAAGAATAATTGTTAAAACACCATTATTATGCTTTATAACAGCCTGCAATTGCAAAAACATCTTTGGTACGTGCACCATATTATTGCAATAGTGGTCGAAACAACAATTGATATGCTCTCAATGAAACAAAATTTCGAAGAATAAGATAATTTATCATCGATATGACGTCATCAGTTCATTAATTTTGATTATACCTGAAATAATCAATACACTTTGAGCCATGCAGTTGTTTTGACGTTTATACACGATGGAAACGAAATGGGTAGAAACAAAATAAATCGAGTCGACTTTTCACGCCTAAAATTTATCACTTTTCGTGTGTTCGGTTTGTTCTGAGATGCCCTTCTCTTCTCTGGCCGCATGCTAACAGGACGAATGGTATTGATTCCCGGTACATTACACAGGCGAAACATTGGATAATCATAAGTTAATACGATGGCAAGGTAAATAGTAAAACATAGGCTTAAGAATAAAGTTATGAAGAGTAAATTTATTGTGATACCATGATCGTAAATATAATAACATAAGGGAGGATTACTTTTTTATAATCCGCAGGTTGACCAACTTCGCTACCAGCTCAGCATTGCTTATTTCGTCTAATATAGAAATAAAAGGATAGTGACCACTCTTCATTTCAGTCTACAGGTACCACATGGTGGGAATCAAGGTAACACGCACATCCCAAAGTATGAGTCGGGTTTAGCCGATCTCTTTCAGTCAGAGTGTAAAAACATTGCAGATTCAAAGCGAATATTGACATTTTATGTTTTCATTCGTGTGTTACAGCATTTATTGTCAGCTTAATGCCTCGCTTTTTTCATTCACTCTTCGGTCATGAATGTTTTCCTCTCAGATTGTAAATGTCCAATTTCGAGTAACAGATGTACAATTTGACTTAACCGTTATGTGTCCGACAAACTTTTTGCTTTTTTCTACACCGTGCTTTTTTAAAAGGGATTAATCACTAAACACAAGTGTTGTGGAATATAATCGGGAGTTATGGTCGAGTTATCTGTCTCACTCAAAATTTTCAATGACAGAAAAATGAATGAATAAGTGGGAAAATTCATTCATCAAAATGAATATTAATTTAATCCCTGGTGTAGAATTTTCAAAATTCACGTTGAATGTACTCATTGACAATGGACATTCAGAGCTATGCTTTCAGCTAATTTTCCTCGATATGGAGCAACCAAATAGATGAGCATTGGTTTTGTTCCATGGTGGATCTTGATCAGATTTTAAGTCTCCGCATTGCTGGGAAGCTTCTTTCTGTGTAGTAGAAATAGCAGAACACGTTTTAACCTTATAAAAGCTTTGTCATGATCGTTCAATCGAAATTCTTGCGAATAAATCAGCGTTCCACTTTATTTTCTTTTAAGTTATCTTAAATCCCTAAATGGTAGGTTTTTAGACAAACACTTGTTTAAAAAAATAAAATGGAAATATTGAAAGTTCGTGATTGGAATATTGTCGACAATTTTAACCCACGAACGATCGCGCTGTTGTATTTTGTACAACACGTTGAAAAAATCTCGCTTTTTGTACTCAGCATTAGCGTGGTGCTGACGCAGGTAGTCAACCGCGCGAGTTACGGAAGGTTAAGTCCGCATCTCAAGGTCTAGTACACGCAAAACAAGATAAGCTACCAAAAATTGAGATATGCCTTTTCTACCAATTTATGTATTAACACACGGTTTCATAGCTTCCATACCACTACACACAAACACCTCCATTCAAACCCGAGAAGTTGAACCGGGTTGCGTCTAAAAATAACTTTCGCTTCGCTGCTGAGTTTCGCGTCCTATTGTCTACATGGAATTTTCCACTTGCAAACAGCAACCTGCTGGATGCGGGCTTTTCAGTGCACAATGGGTCTAGAGTCGTATTTACGAAGACAAAAATGTTTCTGCCAAGTTCTGCCATTTCTTTTTTTTTTCATTATTGTCAAATGATTACGGTCAATCAAGTGTGGCTTATCCAAAAATCTGCTGATTAATCATTCTCTATACAATATCAGAATGTTTTACAAAGTTATAGCAAATTTACAAAAATAAAACATTCGATTGATTTGATCGATTTGTCTTTATTAAAGAGACTTTCAGCCCTTGGATAAAACATTCGAATCATTACAACTTTTCGAAAAGTTTTCAATAAATTGCAACTTTTTTGCCTTTGGTCATATTTTAGTCGAGTCCAACGATACATGAAGACCAATACATTAGTCATAAACTTTCAAAATTTAATTTAATTCGGTTCGCTTAGTCCTAAGGTACAGTAATTTGATAAACGGAAGTCAAAAACTAGATATAGATAGAAGGGCTCTAATTTAGTGTAAAGTTGAATAATCAATCAAGCCCAAATTTGCACCAATTAAATCAAACTCGTTGAGGAACAAGTAATCAAAATAGTTTTGGTGGACTTTATAAAAGGATACAACTTGCTAAAAATGTTTTAGGCATTTTTTAAAACTTAGCATGCTTTTGTATATACCACTAGGCGGTGCTAGAGGTCAAGCAAATTTTAAATTTAATATATCTCAGAATTCTGGTCACTTACAAAGTTGGTGTCTTTGACAATGTTGTTTCGTAGGTCAAGGGCTTACAGTTAATGGTCCACTTGTTTCGAAATTTTGCCACAAGGAAGTGCAAGTTACACATTTGCAAAATTATGGAAATGAATGTTTTTTTTCGTAAAGCAATCAAAAAGCTGTAATATAGTTTTCTTTGAACATATTTAAGTCAAGTCAAAGGTTTTTCAAAGAGCTATATATTAGTCATAAATGTGCAAAATTTCATTTCATTCGGTTCACTTAATCCAGAGATATAGCACTTTAACGAAGAACACTCAAATATGAAACATTTTACTAGAGTCGCTCCAACTTCATGTAAAACTATCCAATCGAGCTCAAATTTGTACCATTTATAGCTAATTAGTTGTGCAACTAGCAGATAAAATTTGAGAATATTCCCTACATATTATAGAAAGTTACAGGTTGCTGAATATATTCGAGATAATAAGTAAAAGATACATGCTTCTTCTAATTTGCAACTAGCGCCGTCTACTGGCAGAATCCTGAACCAATCAGCTAATCAACTGAAACGCCCTAATAAACCAAACAACATTGCCGAAGAAACCAATTTTCTAAGTAATCAGAGTTCTGAGATATATGGAATATAATAATTAATTTATCGTCAGCGCTACCTAGTGGTAGAATTTTGAATCAAACGGCCCATCACCAGTAAAACCTTGGCTGGCCTAACAACTTTGCCAAGTATACCGAATATTTAAGTAATCATGGTGCTAAGATGTACGGTACGGAAATTTCGCCAGTGCTACGTCTTGCTGTCTGTGACATCTGTCATACCAGAGACAAACAGACGTAACACTGATGAAATGTTTATACCAAATATCTCATCATCCTGGTTACTTAGAGAGTTGGTGTCTTCGGCAATATTATTTGGCTGGTCAAGAACTAACAAATGATGAGCCGTTTGATTCAAAATTCCACCACAAGGCAGCGCTAGTGAGCAAACAAATATTATATTCCATATATCTCAGGACTCAGATCACTTAGAAATTTGATGTCTTCGGCGATGTTGTTAGGTTGGTTACGGCCGCTCAGTTGATTAGCTGATTGGTTCAAGGTTCTGTCAGTAGGCGGCGCTAGTTACGAATTAATTGAAGCATGCAACTTTTATTTATTATTTCAAATATATTCAGCAAGCTGTAACTTTTTCAAAAATGCACCAAATATTCTCAAATTTTTCCTGCCAGTTGCACAACTAGTAAGCTATAAACGGTACAAATTTGGGCTCGATTGGATAACTTTACATAAAATTGGAGCAACTCTAATAAAGTAGTTCATATTTGAGTGTTCTTCGTTTAATTGCTATATCTCTGGATCAAGTGAACCGAATGAAATGCGACATTGCACAATTATGACTAATACATAGCTCTTTGAAAAACCTTTGACTTGACTTAGGCACGTTCAAAGAAAACAAACTTACAGCTTGTTGATTACTTCACGAAAAAATATCAATCATTTGAACGATTTAGCAAATGTGTAGCTAGCGCCGCCTAGTGGACCATTATAACTGTAAGCCCTTGACTCACTTAACAACGTTGTCGAAGACACCAACTTTCTAAATGGTGAGAGTCCTGAGATATATGAAATTTAAAATTTGCCGTTTATTGGTGGAATTTCTAATTAAACGATCCATCACCATCCATCATGGCATCGCACATAAAATTATTAGAAAGCAGATTTTTGAATTAGTTAAACCAGACGAACCACCCTAACATAACAATAATAGGGAATAGAGTCAACAATTGAAAATAAACTTTCTAAAACACAATATATGTCTTAAAACTTAAAGCTGAAGCTTAAACAGTTTTGTCTTCGCAAATACGGCTCTGGACCCATTGTGCAGTGTGGCGGCTGTATCACTTCCATCACCAAGCCACGTTTGTGTTGATGATGATGGCTTTCAGCCTCGTGTCTATCCATGTGCAGTTGTAGCCGTCCTGGTTAGAGCGCAGGGTACTGTGAATCACCATTACAGTGCCTCGGTTCGATTCCCGCCGCCGCCCGTATTTCTTTTTAAACATGTATTGGTATTTGATGCCGCCGCTGCTGCCATGATCAGTCTAAAAATAGAACAAATAATGAGAAACCAGTGCGACAGAGCACACGCACACATGCGAAATTTTCCTTTTCCAGATTCTAGGAAGCCAATACAATTTTTGGTATACTGCCACCTACCAATTTTTGTATTTGCAAGGCCCTAATACAATATTTGTATATGTTTCATACCCAACTGTATTAGAATCTGCCAATCTCAGGTTGCGTGTAGGCTCTCAAGGGGCCCAAAAGTTCTCAAGAATTTTATGAAGCCCAAATAACATGGAATCTTTTGACGAAAAAATATCCGATTTTACATAACATACATACAATTTTGCTTAACATCATATTTAACATAAGACAAAATCAACAGTAGTCCTACGTCACAATACTCGGTTTGTGGCTCGCCAAGTCACGCTCCACCTGGTACTCTCTGCGCTTCACGCCGTTTTGTGCCAACCGGATCAGTTGCGAACACCAACTATGCAGGGTTGTTGTCCGGCATTCTTGCAACATGCGCTGCCGATGTTGAAGAGTAGGCCGATGTTGAAAGTCCGTCACCTTGTCTCAATTTGTGACGAAATTCGAATGAACTAAATAGTTCTCTAGAAACCAGAAGTTTTGCGTTGCGTTGAGCCGTTTTGTAGAACTTCCGTGTTTCATGGGATCGGTAGAGTTGGTGTCTTGGGCAAAGGTGGTCAGGTGATAGCTATCGTTCGGGAAACAAATAGGCCTTCAAACCAGCTGTGGCCATCGGAATGGATCCCTGGAGAAGCTGTTTCGAAGTACATTTGAGTATTTCTCCAAAATTATAAACATGCGACGTCTCTATCTTCTCGGTAATCCATATTTTACAAAATAATGGTCAGAATACGATCCAATAATGGTCACTCTAGTAATCCTCGGTCATCAAAATATGTTTCAAATAAACCCTTGTTGAGGGTAATTGATCATTACTTACACAAAAACGGTTCTATTTCCTTGGTTTTTAAACTATTAATCATAATCATCGTTAGGATTACCTCAAAAATGGGTTCATTTGGGCAGGGGAACTTATTTTGGGAAAATCCCTCTGTAACTTTATAAGGGGCTGTCCATAAGCTACTAGACCAAATTTTGGGTAATTTATACCCCTCCTCGTAGACTTTTGTCCATAAAAAAAAAACTAAAAATTCGTATGGAACGTAGACTTCGGCCAGACCTACTCCTCTATCCTCTTCTAAAAGTCTACGTGGTTTTTGAACAATCCCTTAGTTTAAATCATTTGAGTAAATTCTAGGGCATATTGAGATACCTACATAGTAGTTTTTCGCAATACCGTCTACACTCGTTTGGTTCGACCTCTTTTTGATTTGATCCTCTCTACTCTGCACATCGTTCATACTAAAAATGGTTTAAACGTCATACTGCTCATGGAACGGGATGAAACGCAACGCAGATTTAAAACAAAACAGCAAATAAGATTACCAGCAGTGTGTGTCCCGACGCCCATGGGGTTACTAGAAGTTCAAATTTAAAATGAACCCCGTTGGTTTGCATGAAGTGTCGTTCAAACCAGAGATGCATTTTGAACGCTCATGAGCTGTAAGCGTGCCGAAAAAGTTCACTGATTGCTCTTACGTTCGTATTAACATTTTTGATCATAATCTAGGCAACTAGATTGCTCACGGAACGGTGTTCTAAATTGACAGCTCAGATCGTTAGCCAAATATAGATAAATAAGGTACTTGATGTTTAACGACAGCACGCTTGCACTTGAATCCCAGTAACTCCTTTCCCCAATTGCACTGGTTTTATTAACGCTTGACGTGTAACCATTTGTCATTGAAATCATCGTCACCATCAAACATTTGAAAGCAGTTTTTCCGTTCAAATCAAACATTTTTGCAACGCAAATGGATTCACTGCATTCCACGCAAGGAATATACAGTGTATCAAACAATTGTCCGTACAGCCAATTTTTTGTCAACATCTTCTTCTTCTTCTTCTTCTTGGCGTAACGTCCTCACTGGGACAAAGCCTGCTTCTCAGCTTAGTGTTCTATGAGCACTTCCACAGTTATTAACTGAGAGCTTCCTCTGCCAATGACCATTTTGCATGTGTATATCGTGTGGCAGGCACGAAGATACTCTATGCCCAAGGAAGTCAAGGAAATTTCCTTTTCGAAAAGATCCTGGACCGACCGGGAATCGAACCCGTCATCCTCAGCATGGTCATGCTGAATACCCGTGCGTTTACCGCCTCGGCTATATGGGCCCCCTATATCAACATATTTTTTCATTCAAATGTTAATAACTTTTTTATGCGTCAATCAGAAACTCTGAAATTTTTACCAATCATGAATCATATATTAAAGCTCCATTAGTAAAATTTTGAGCGAAATCGAATAAGTTTTCTAAAAGTTATAGAACTTTTAGTAAAACTTATAATATTTTTGAACACATTTTCAAAACATTATATCTCAATATGTACTCGATGAAATTTTTTCAATTTTTTTTGTGCTACATCTTATACCTAAGGCTTTCATATGCAGCCATGTTTGGGGTTTTATATTAACTACAAAAAATATGAAAAATGTGCGTATGTAGTTGACGATATTTTAAAATTTACCATATTTTGCATATATAATCTGCCAAACGTTTTCCACCTATAAAAGTGCATTAACTGAAAGAAAAATCCATTGGACCTACTCTTCATATGTAGTTTAGTAGGTCCTGTATAAAAATATATCATTAAGAGAGTTTAAAAAAGTTGAAAACACTTGGCACTTTTATTGATCAAAATATGATAAATTTCCAAATGACACTCTGAAAATATACAGATTTTTCATATTTTTTGTAGTGAATATAAAACCTTAAACGAAGCTGCATATGAAAGCCTTAGGTATAAGCGGTAACACGAAAAATATTGAAAAAGTTTCATCAAGTACATATTGAGTTATAATGTTTTAAAAATGCATTAACAAATTTTATAAGTTTTACTAAAAGTTCTATAATTTTCAGCAAACTTATTCGATCTCGCTCAAAATTTTACCAATGGTGCTTTAATATATGGGTTATAATTGGTAAAAATTTCAGCGTTTTTGATTGACGTATAAAAAAGTTATAATCATTTAAATGAAAATTATTTTGACCAAAAAATTGCTGTACGGACAATTGTTTGATACACTGTAGTACAGTGAATACATTTTCGTGGTCATTGTTTCGGTTTACAACGAAAAACTGCTTTTCTATTACCGAAAAATGATGACGAATGCTTGAGCCTTAATTGATTCGCCATGTCCCTTCAAAATTTTGATTTAGATATTTTATTATTATTCTTAATCACTTAACCTAATTTACAGCTCTTTTGTCCACTTGGGCACTACGTGAGCGATTCCAATTGGACGCTGCAATTACACTTTTGTACAGCGTCTACATGTATTCTATTCTAATTCAACTATATCGAACTGGTGCCTTGTACTGCTTCAACTTTTCTACTCTGTCCATGGTAGAATGATGAGCACGTTGATGCTGGTGGTTGGCTGTTGTTCCTTTTCCAGTCCAATTGGGGGTCATCCATTATGAGTTGCGGTTCGCCGATATCCAAATTCCGGGTCCGTTAGAGCTATATGCTCCGAAGAGGGTCAGGTGCCAGCTGCTCTCGGGGGGAAGAGCAACTGACGAAAAATTGTAAGTGCCGGGGCTGGGTTCGAACCCATGACCATCCGCTTATGAAGCGAACGTGTGGACCACTGCGCCACGGGCCCCGACTAGATATTTTAGGCAAAAGGTTATTGCAACCATAACAAATTACGAATGCTCCAAAGAAAATCAAAAAGCGCTCCATAAAGAATGAACATATGTTCCATGAAAATGTGCAATGATACCCATAAATAATTGAAAACGTTCCATACTTTATAAAAAATGTACCGGTAAAACATAAAATTTTCTCATTAAAAGTGAAATTTTTCACCAATAAATAATACTGAAATGCTCCATAATAAAACACAAATGCTCCATAAATAATTAAAATTGTACCCATAGAAAATTTAATATTGCTCCATAGAAAAGTTAAATTGCACCATAAAAAATTGAAAATGCACCATAGATAATAGACAAATGCTCCATAAGTATTATCAAACAGCACCACATAAAATACAATTTGCTCCATAAAAAAATTAAAATTCTCCCTAAATTTTAACATTTGCACCACTAAAGCAATGCAATGTAAAGCAAGTCAGCCCTGTCGAATTAAATTATGAGAATATGCTATCTATGGAAGATTTTCAATTTTTCATGGAGCAATTCAATTTTTCTATGGAGCAATATTCAATTTTCTATGGGTACAATTTTAATTATTTATGGAGCATTTGCATTTTTCTATGGAGCATTTGTGTTTTATTATGGAGCATTTCAGTATTATTTATTGGTGCAAAATTTCACTTTTAATGAGAAAATTTTATGTTTTACCGGTACATTTTTTATAAAGTATGGAACGTTTTCAATTATTTATGGATAACATTGCACATTTTCATGGTACATATGTTCATTCTTTATGGAGCGCTTTTTGATTTTCTATGGAGCGTTTCTATTTATTTATGGGTGCAATAATTAGGCTGCCGATATTTTATATTTTATGAATCATCGATATTTTTTTCACCCAGTTCAGCGAATTGTCTTATGGGTGGTAATAAATGCCGTTGTGTAGGATGTTGGGTGGCCGAGATAAGGGCTACCTTCATTACACCAGGCCAGAAACGGACCGAACCCTGACCACTAGGGTGGCCCACACCTCTATGTAAAACAAAAATTTTGAAAAATGCCAAGTCTTATCTCCTGAATCGATTAAGCTTAAGGGGGCGCTTAAAGCGCTTGAAGTTTATATGGGAAAACGTGACCAAATGTATGCAGAAATATTAAGTTTTAGATTTTTGCCGCTAGGTGGCGCTGTAAGCGTTAAATGATAAACCCTTTGGTTTATTGTTGGTATATAACCAACACGAAGACCGCAAAGTTATCCGACGCCTATTAAAAAAAGTTATAGCCTAGGCTTCAGTGCGAGCTTACTCATCAGCCAAATCATTTTCAGCTATGGAAGAATGGCCAGGTATCCAACCCATACAATGTGAACAGCGTTTGCTGAACTCAGCTCCTCGATTTGAGTTCGACAAGCGATAACTACCTTCGACCGAGAGTTGGCCGAAGCAAGTGCTTTAATAGCAGCCTGGCTATCTGAACAGAAGTATATTACTTTGCCCATTGCGTGTTGCTGAAGTGTCGCTTGCACTCTGCACATAAGAGCAAAGATTTCGGCCTGAAAAACGGTACAGTGTCTCCCAAGTGAGTAAGACTGATATAGCCTTAGCTCGCGAGAATAAACACCAGCACCTGCTTGACTTTCGAGAAGGGAATCATCAGTGTAATATACGATGCTGTCTGAAATACTTCTTTCCAGATATCCAGATGTCCACCCTTCCACGAAGGGAGTTTCGTGGAAAATGCCCTATATGGTAAATTACAAGCAATTGTAAGATCACTTGGAGCAAGGACAATTTTGTCTCAATTCCCTAAAAGTGGAAACAACGAGGTGTGTGTTGATGTGCCGTTCACAGAAGTTTACTCCAGTAGACCGAGTACCCGTTAACGGTAAGTGCGGTAACTGCAAGAAAGTGCTTCTTGTTTGAGATGAATGTGTAGTGGGGCAACGTCAAAGAGAACTTCGAGCGCTGCCGTGGGAGTTGAAGAGAACGCTCCAGACATCGCCATTAAACACATGCTTCGGAGATGGCCTAACTTTGATTGGATCGTTCTAATTTCGCCCTTTTGCCTCCACACAAGACATCCATAGGTCAATATTGGCCGAACCACAGTTGTGTAATTCCATTTGATATACTTGGATTTTAGACCCCAAGTTGTACCAAAGGTACGCCGGCATTGCCCGAAGGCCATACACGCTTTCTTGATTCTGAACTCAATGTAAGCTGTCCAGGAAAGCTTGGAAGCAAAAATAACTCCAACGTACTTTTTCCTGTTCAGTCACATCGATTTCAGAATCAAAGAGATGCAAAGGTTGGACGCCATTACGGTTTCACCTTTCCGTGAAACGAACAATAGATGTTTTACTCTGATTAACCGAAAGGCCGTATTGACGACACCAACCCTCAACTACCTGAACGGCAAACGAAGTTCGTTTTCTCGGAAATCCTTAGATTTCGCAAGGATTTTATTTAACCGACTGACTTCACTCAAACTGGAAACATTTGTACAAAGGTTTTTCCAGCCGGAGCGTTCAGCAGACCGGAGCGGAGAATTTTCTTGTAGCCCTTGCGAGCCAACCTGAAAGCCTCTGAGCCAGCCGAACGCTGTCTGTTCCAACTCTTTTTGAATTGTTTCCTGAGTTTCGCCAGATCAGAGTTCCACCAAGGGGTCCCTCTTGTGATCTTCACAGACTGTAGAGGGCATGCTTCTTCAAAAGCTCCCATGATGAAGGTCGTTTTAGTATCAACGGCATCATCTAAATCACTTGGAGTATATCCATGAAATGAAATCAGTAAAGAGATCCCACTTTGTTGAACGAGGATTCCTGAAACGCAAAGTTTGCGGAATAACATTCAAATATTCAAAAAAGATGTAGCGATGGTCAGATAAAGATTTTTCATCTGACACATGCCAATTGGTCAGCTCGTGACTAATTCTTCTAGAACAAAGTGGTTTAGACATACTTGTTCTCTAGCAGATACCATGAAGGTTGGACGGATGCCTATGTTAAGTAATCCAAGATATGTACTACTTCAGTACTCCATCAAACTGGAGCCTCTCAAGTTAATGTCTGAGCTGCCCCAGATGATATGGTGAGCATTAGCATCACTGCCATCAATCAGCGGAAGGCCTTTCGAAGTACAGTATGCATTGCTTGAAAGCATCCGTAGGGGATAGTTCATCATGCCGTAAATATACCGAACAATAGACGTATTTCCTGTTGAGATTTCCAACAGGGACATCTATTGTGATAACACATACATCTCTGGTGGTTAGTTCAGAGATGAGTGTAGCAACAATTGCGTTGTTGACAAACACACAGGCTCGAGACATGACACGCGAGTTTGCCATTTCATTTTTAGTGAAAGTAGCAAGCACCGGGTTCACAAGGTTTCCTAGATAGAAATTCCCCTTACTAAAGTAAGGTTCTTGGAGCAAGGCTATTTGTGCTGTAGCATTTTGCATAAGTCTACAAAGATTGATCGTTGCTGTTCTTCTATGCTGAAGATTGATCTGAGCTATCCTAACCGTAGCCACTATCCAAACTAGTCAAGATTAAACTCTTCTCAAATTTAGTCAATTTGAAGGCTGATTTTATTCGCCTTCTTGTAATCAAATGCAAAAAAAATAGTGTTAGGTTAAGAAAGAATATAGGCTTAATTGCTCTCCATAAAAAGTGGTACCTTTTTCCATATTGTGCTATTCCACATTACGTCAGTTTTTCGAATGCTGTTCTCAATGAAATCATTGTAGAGTGCCAGTGTCATTGGCTAATCAAATTCCCCGAGGACCAGCTTTATAGGGTATTGGTTCCCTGATTAAGCATGTGGCTCCCATTTTCATCCTACGAAAAACAAAGGATTGAAGCGTTGTTTATTTTGTTTCTTATTTTTGTATCTTTTGTTAGGAGTGAGCACGCGTGATAACAGAAAGAACGGAATCAATCGGTGCCGTAATCGCTTGTTTTCGAATAGGATGAATATGGGAGCGTGAGATTACTGATGGAACACATACCCTAATACATTTCCATCAACAACTTTTTGCAGGCCCTCTCTCGTGACAGCTGGGAAAATAATGTGTCAATCAGCATTGAAATGTTGGATTCCCCTCCGGGTACGTAAACGTTACCTATGCGACTATACCGGTTATGCGATCCGAATAACGTTTGCATACGTCATCTGTATTGGAACATTGAGTGCCAACAACCAAACGACCCTACAACGGCCGTTGATTCAATACAGTTTCCGATGTCTTAGTCTCGTTGGCAGAATCCGGAGGAGTGCCTTCATCAATGAATTGAACAATTTTCTGCTAAAACTCATGGAGGCACTTTTAATGAAGTAATTTTCCGTGGATGTTGTTGATGTCTCAATTTCAACTTATTCCAATTGACGATTGGTTGAGGTACGAGGAATGCTAACCGGGACGCGTGGCGGAATCTGCAGTCGCCGTTTTTGGCGCAGACACACACGTCTCGGGTAATTGAAAGCTCAAAAGTGCGTTTGTTGTTTGTTTGCATTTTAGCAGCCAGGCAGTCGGCCAGCAGCGCCAGGCCAGCGAATGGATCAATGTTTGTTCTTTTTATTTTAGTTTGGAATCGAATGAGCATTGGTGGTAGGTACCCTCCTCCCCAGCGAGCGTTTGAACGAGGAAAGTGAATTCGTGCTTTCGTTCGCGGGGCTTTGTGGGAGCCATTAGCATTAATACGTTAAAAGAGCGCGCGCGCACTTAGCCAGGTTTAAAACGTATAAATAACGGATTTGCATCAAGGGGGTACGGTTGCGGAGATGCGGTTGCGGTCCCGGATTACCAAAAAGCGAAACGAAGATGTCTGGGCTGTCAGTACCTGGTAAATCAATTAGCATACGTATTTCGTCTGGAAAGCAATTTTAAAAGCCTGTGACGACCGATGAAAAAAAAATACTCGGAGGGTTTGTTTCTTATTTTCGTTCAAAGAAGAGTTTCACGAGGATCGGGGCGGCGCGGTGTAGCGTCCGCCGTCGCCAACAGATAAATGTTGGTCAATTGTTTAACTTTACCAAATAAGATTAGAAGAGTCGTGAATGGAGTTTGGATTGGAGGGTGGCGGAAATAGAAGAGTATTTATTCATTGACGGATGAAATCGAAGGCACCAAAGCGGGAGGTCGACCGAGGGCACTTCGTGACTTCGTTGATTAAATGGAACGATGGCTTAGAACAGAGGTTCCCCATTCCTCATTGTACACTGTATATACACTGTGGTGCATAATTGATCGGACAAACGCCGATTTTCATACAAAATGGCCAAGTTTAAGATGCTGTAACTATGGTTTGCTTTGTTGGGTTGAGCTCAATTTTTGACACGGAACTACAAATATGCTGAATTTTGTGTACACGAAGTATAAAATGTTTTTGTTCACAGGTCTGGGCGTGGCAAGGCGTTGAAAAAATTGCAAAAGTGATCGGACAGCGGTACCCCTTTGATTTACACGCGTGCCGCTGTCCGATCACTTTTGCAATTTTTTCAACGCCTTGCCACGCCCAGACCTGTGAACGAAAACATTTTATACTTTGTATACACAAAATTCAGCATATTTGTAGTTCCGTGTCAAAAACTGAGCTCAATCCATCAAAGCAAACCATAGTTACAGCATCTCAAATTTGGCCATTTTGTATGAAAATCGGCGTTTGTTCGATCAATTATGCACCACAGTGTAAGTATAAAAATGGTTCAGAGCAAAGTATCAATTGAAAATCAACCAATAGTAATATATTGGAAGCATAGGGTGTTTTCAAGGAGAGTCCAGATTATGAAAAAAAGAGATCTTTATAGCTTGCTGGAGCCCGTGGTCACACGATCGCTTCATAAGCGGATGGTCATAGGTTTAATTTCTAGCTTCGGTAACCCTCGCCGACTCTCTATAGAGTACATAGCTCAAATTGACCCTCTTTTGTGTCCATGGCTCTAACGGACCCGGATACTTGAACATCGGCGAATGACACTCAATTGAACTGAAAAAAAGGAACAACCATCACCTAATCATATACACTGAAGTTTTTTTTTACGACGGTAATGGTCCCGCGTAAAAAAAACCGCGTAAAAAAAAACCGCGTTATTTCAAGACCCGTCGTAAAAAAAACCGCGTTATTTCAAGACCCGTCGTAAAAAAAACCGCGTTATTTCAAAAAACGTCGTAAAAAAAGTCAAGTCACGTTAGATGTGGTGCTGACTATTTTACGCGTGTTTTTGAAAAAAACGCGGATTTTTTTTACGACGGTTTTTGAAATAACGCGGTTTTTTTTACGACGGGTCTTGAAATAACGCGGTTTTTTTTTAGGACGGACCGCGTAAAAAAAACCGCGTAAAAAAAACCGCGTAAAAAAAAACCGCGTAAAAAAAAAAACTTCAGTGTATATCCTAGTGTACATCATTCTACCATGATAAGGAAGAAAGTGAAAACAGTACAAAAACAACCAGTTCGATATAGTAGAATACTATACATTTTGTCGCTGTATCAAGTGTAACTGCAGATGTGAATTGTAATCTCTCACGTAGTACCGTAGTGGACAATAGATCTGTAAATTATCTAATTAAGAATTGAGAAAAAAATGTTTACTTCAAAACTTGATCCATTTATTTCTTTAAAAACGAATGGTTTTTTAGTAAATCAAAATTTGAGTGTAAAGAAAACAACACTTTTATTCTTCAAGTATGTCCCCCAAACTACTAAGAACAATTCAAGGCTATTATAAAAAACTACAAGTTATCGTTTTAATTTTATTTTTGTTGACTACTTTGTGTAAAAAATATGGCATTTTCGTAGTTCTTCGGTTAAAACAAAACAAGAGTGTAATAAGAACATTTTTATTGTTCTTCAAAAATGCCCAGTACAGTCCTACGAACAATTTAAGACCAAAAAAAAACTATATGTCATCGCTTTGAATTTTGAGTTATCGCTTATTTTATGTGAAAAATAGGGTATTTTAGCAGGTTTTTCAGTAAATTAAAATATCAGTGTACTGAAAAATCACTTATTTTGCAAAAACATGTTCACTCTGGCTGTACGCAAGATTAAGGGTAAAAAAACATATGTCATCGCTTTAAATTTTATTTTATTGATCAAAGTGTGCAAAAAATGCGCTCTCTAAAAAACTAGGAAGTGCCTTTTGCTTAATAACTTTGTGTAGACGCATCTATTTTAAAATCTTTAAAATGGACGCTGTTTTTGAAACCTGTCCGGTTCCATCGCAAAAACAATTTTTTAAATCGGTTCAAAAACGGCCTGGAAATGCCTTGTCAAAGTTGGACTTCCGATTTTTTTTGGACCCTTGGTAGTTTAAGTGTTAAACGAAATATTTTGCATGAGTTGTTAATAGGCCAATTTATCCTTTGATTGCTTAAAAAAAAAAATTTCCATACTTAATGGCATGCAGTTAAAAAAGCCCAAAATAAGATATTTTGCCCTATGAATTGAGGTATAGCACAAAATTGTGACGTGCTGGAGCAATTCTGAGCCCAGGTATTCCTTAATTAACAATAACTTCTTATAGCAAAAACAAGGAATGACAGTTAAAATGTTTCAAAAAACAACTACTAGACGAAGAAACAACAACTTATTCGGTATGTGTTAAGTGTTGCGTAATGTGTTAAAAACCAATGTAAACGTCCAATAAAATTACAGATTCCCTGAAGAAGATCCAATAAGGATCGAAACGTTGGAAATAGAAAACATATAGTTGTTTTTGATCCCCGAAAAGACTGAAACGCCACAAAAATACCCAAAAAGTCTTTAGACAAAACATTTTTGTGATGTGTTATCTAATTCTTAATAAAAGAAAAAAATGTGCTTTAAAAATTAATCCATGTATTTCTTTAAAAACTACTCTTGTAGGAAAAGCTTGAGCAATTCGAACAAGTATTTCTTCTTGAACTCCTTCAAGGATTCCTTTCTTAAGAGAGTTGATTTGAAAGTTCCTCATTGTACTTTTCCAACAACAAAAATCTTCAGGATTTTCTCCATACCTCAAGGAATTTCACCTCGGATTCTTTCAAAAGTTCATTCTGAAATTTCTTCGGAACTAATTTTTGGAAATAAATACAAGAATACTTTAATAAATAAATGAAAAAAAAACTTTTCTTGGGAATTTAAAAAATCTAGGTTTGGAGATTTGTAGTAGGGTTTCTCCAGGAATCATTTGAAATTTCCTCGCTTAAATTATTTATGAGCTCCATCAAGCGTTTTTCTAGGAAATTCTCTAGTCCTGGTACTCATCCTGGATGTTTTTTCAGAAATTCCAAACGAGTTCGACTGGATATTTCTTTAAAAAATTCTCTCAAGTTTTTTTTTCAGAAACATCCCCAGAGACTCCTTCAGTATTTCCAGGACTTTTCATGAGTTTCAAAATAAGATTTCTCCAAAAGTTTTTTTTTTCATATTTCTTTCCTGAATTCGTCTACGAAATATTCTAAAATATATTCCAGGGGTTTCTTCGAAAAAGTTTCTCCTGGGTTTTTCTTTGGATTTGTTTCCAACAATTGATACTCCTCCAGGGATTTTTTTGAAAATTCTTCCAGATATGGCACAACAAATACTAAAGGAATTGCTGAAGCAATTTCTTAAGTAATTCTCGCCCAAGTAACACAACTAGTATTATAATAGTTTAAAATTCACGATTCATACATAGTCCGTTGTTCATTTCCTGCATTATTTACTCTAAATCAAACACTTATATAAGCAAAACAGCGCAAAAAATGGCGGCTTTTAAAACATCTTACAGGTTATTTAAGATGTACTCAAATACACTAATATAACTCCAAAGGTACGTTTGAAGCAACTCTCCAATATTGATAAGTTTGAATCGAGTGGTATATCACTCGATTCAAACTTATCAATATTGGAGAGTTAGAAAACTTGCAAACAACACATATAACACAATCACAATTAAAGGTTGAAATTAAGCTATTTCTAGGTGATAGAGATATGTAGAAAACTTTTATAGTGCTTATTATTTTAATTTTCGTAATAATGCTATTTGAAAGTTATATAACTTGAAGATTGCATTTATATATGACCAGTCCCTTAAGAGACCCTACTGTACTCAAAGCGAAACAAAAACATGAAAAAGAAAAATAAAGAAATCATTTATTTTTTTCTGACCACATGAAATTAGATTCTTCAACATCAAGACAGCTTTTCAATAAGTGGAGCTGATGATAACTAAATATGTGAATATTGAATAATAAAATGGGACATGTTCCGTGATGCTAGAGGATTGCTTAACTTACGCTTTAAAATTTATGGTGAAACTTATAGTTTCAGTCATTAATAATTTATGCGCCATTGCAATGCATTGATTTGAATTTAAAAATGTAGCATAAATCAGCCATTTGATACTGTTTTGTTGGTTATTTTTGATGGGCATGTAAAAAGTAATATGGCAGATTGCTCATGGAGCTTACAGTGCTGTTCAAAATATTTTGGATACAATTGTAATTTTGGTGCATACATTAAATTGGACCCTTGACCCGTTATAGACTAACTATGCCTCATAATAGAACATTATTAAATTTTAAAGCAGCTTCTTGAACGACAATGAGCAAATCAAGGAATATTTTATGTCATTTCGTTCTATACTTTAATAACCGTACTCATATTTTCATTTGGCACTGAAATTCTAACCATTTTTCCTATAGAATAAAGAAGAAAGTACAAATATTTTGTTTTGATTTAGAAGAAGTTTAAATTTCATCAAAATTACATCTCGCAAGCAACCATATAACTAGAGCTTGCCAATACATTTATAATACATTTAAATAACAGTTTTTCAACATACCAACTTCTTTGTTGGTTTTGTGATAATCACTACAATGCCAAAATAACTATATTATAGATATTTGGTTGATCTGTCAGTGTCAAAACAAAATCAATAGTAATGGCGATTTATTATGCTGATTGAGGCTCATAATTGTATCGGTAAAATGCGCACAGCTTACAGGAATCGGTGATAGCCCACTAGTTTATGTCGGGGAAGACAACCAGTAACTGGATGGTTCCTGAGTGTGGAGTACTTGGCAGCAGCTATTAAATGCAGGATATGAAATCGAAACAGAATCTTACTGGTAATTGTTGATGAATTTGTCGACCGTGTTCCGGTTGCTGATTTGGCTTACTAATGGACCGTAACGCCAAGCGCTCTGGCCGGATACTTTTCAGTGAATGTTGACCCTGTTTGCATAAGGACGATAATTGCGGCTGCTCAGAAGAACTTGGCGCGGGGAATGTTAGTTTCCTTATGGGAACTCAGCGCTGTATCGAGCTGCCGACCTTATTGAAACTAAACTGGTCCCGGTCCAGCTTAAGATTTTTTTTTATTTAATATCTAGCTGATTAAGTTGGTTCACTGGTGATTTTTGCCGTAGGCAGGTTTTCCCCCGCATCACTTGGGATAGCTTTGGCGGATGAAACTGAGTAGCCGCAGGATGACCGCAGTTTGGTTCATAAACAAACTACGAATTGAAACGTAAACAAATATTGCTGTCAACATTGGACGGTGATAGGTGTTGAATACATATAAGAATTTTATACATACGTATTTTTTCATGTTAGACAACCAAAGATATTCTTTTGCTATTAGTCAGCACGCAACAAAAAATGAACTTAATAATAACACTTGATGTTTTCTCATCCTCTTATAATACGTTTAAAGAGCATCTTTTGAAGTTTTTATATCCAAAGATGTTTTCTGTGTTACTTGGGCGGATGACTTTCTGACAGAATACCTAGAAAAACTCTGTCAAAACATTCTGGAGGGATTCCTAGACAAAAATCCTGGAGTAATTTGTATAGAGAAATTCCCTGAGGAACCTTCGGGTTAATAACTGAAGGACCTTCTAGTGATACCATTGGTGGACTTCCTGGAAGAATTTCATGAAAACTTCTGTAAGAATTCTGGAAGAAATTTAGATGAAAAGTTCCTGGAGGAATTTTTAAAAGAATTGCTGGAAAATTTCTAGAGGAAATTCAGTTGGAATTTTTTTAGTTTATATGAAGAAATCTATGAGAAATTTATAAAGCATACCCTTGAGGATTTTCTGGAGGATTAAAAAAAAACAGTGGGAATTCCTGTAGAAATGGCAGACAAAGGTAATCGAGCATTTTTTAAAGAAATATCTTAAGGACTTCCGAGTTCCTTAAAGAACTCCTGAAGATATCTCTGGAGAAACTCTGAGAAGAATCTACAATCTGTACAATTTCGGAAAGGATAAGTAGACAAAAACCCCTGAAGAAACTTCTTAAGATATCCCTGGTTATATGGAAGAATATCTGTAGGTAGTTTTGGAGGAATACTTACAAGTTTGGTAAAGAATTCCTTAAAAAAAATTGAATTACTGAAGGAATCCCTAGTGTCATTGCTGTAAGAATCTCTCAAGGAATCTCCGCTGGAACTCCTGCAGAAATCTCCGAAGGAAGAAATTTGTGCTGGAATTGCAATATTTAGAGAAATCTTCGAGGGAGTTCCATGAGAGACCACTAGAATTCCTATAAAAAATCTGTATACATTTTCAAAAGATCTCCTGGGGAAATCCCAGTGAAAAAAAAACTAGTGCAATTTCTGATAGCATACATGGATGAATTGGTTCATAAATATTTGTAGGAATTTCTTGCAGTATCCCCTTTGAAGCTTCTGAATCAGTTCTAAAAACAATTGCTGAAAAAAAAAACTCAGTTGGAGTTTCTGGAGTAATTCCTAGAAGATTACTAGTTCTGAAGTAATATCGTAGATTATTTCCTAGAAAAAAACTTTAGAGGAACCTTTAAAGAAATACATTTTAAAAAGACACGTGGAAGAATCTTTGAAGAAATTCTTGCTGAATTTATTGATAGGGTTTCTAAAATAAATTCTTCTCAGAAAAAAAATACAGTGAAATCGACAAGTCCTAAAAGAAACCCAGAAGGAATTTGTGGCGGTATCGCTGTAGGCAATCGTGGAGAAAATTATTAATGAAAATCTATAATTCATGCTAAGCATATTAAATCAATTTTTGCAAGAATATCCTTTCTACTATAATTCCAGAAGAAAAAACATTAAAAAATAATTCATCGAGAGGTTCTTCTGTTCTGTGGTTCTTAATCCTTTTCCAGCTAAATGTGCTTGTTTTCACGTGAATATGTCTAAAAATGATGAACTGCGGCATTGAAATATTCCGATTGTAATCCTTCTGGAATCCAGGGAGAAACTTTTAAGACTGTAAACAGAAATATAGGACAAAATCCCGGCAAGAATTGTTGCAGAAAATTCATGAAAAACTCATGAGGAGGGGCTGCCATTGAATTCTCAACCTTTGTAGAAACCGAACACCGAACACTGGAAGGAATCGCGGAAAAACTTCAAGAGAATTGCCGAGAGAACTCTAGGAGAAATTTTATGACAACATCTGAGATATGTCCTGAGAGAAACTCTTGTTGAGATCTCGATATAAATCCTAGTAATTCTGTGGATGCTATCACCTGTTAGGGCTGCAAAACGGCGGTGGGTCGAAAAGGAGAGCGTTCAACATAGCTCTGGTCGTCACAAGTTCCTACCTCATGCTTCCACGGGTCAAGCGATGACAAAGACCGCCAGCTAAGAGTTGTGTGCTTAGCTTGTAGTGCAGCCTGGTGTCCTTCTGACTACAGCTAGATTGAGCAGGTACGTCTCGAGCGTCTGTTCACCAAGGAGGTGCGGCTCAAACAGCGTCTGTTCTGGCATCCAGCGGCTGAGTATGAAATGCTCCTCCACCGGAAGCTATACCTAAAATGGCAGCCCTTCCACGGTGGATAGGGGACCTTAGGCTAACAACCTACTGTATCCGAAGTCCAAAATAAAACGTCACTGAAACCGAAAATGAAAGATTACGAACTGATTCAACGGCAACGACTTTTAAGGCGAAACTGGAAGCATTTCCTCATTATTTTGGTTTTTGATTTTTCATAAAATAACGAAGCAATATTTTCAAAATCGGGTTTCGTGCACATGTAGAGTATGGATCAAGGTATCTCCTGAATTTTTTTCAGATGGAAAATGTTTTTCGTTTTTGCAGAAACCATTTTTTTGTGAAATTTTGTTCAAAAATGGTTTCTGCAAAAACTAAAAACATTTTCCATCTGAAAAAAAAATCAGGAGATACCTTGATCCATACTCTACATGTGCACGAAAACCGATTTTGAAAATATTGCTTCGTTATTTTATAAAAAATCAAAAACCAAAAAGTGAGGAAATGGATCCAGTTTCGCCTTAACGTGAAACAACGGACAATAATTGGAACTTGAACCCTAGCCCAGCAGGGTAAACTGGCACAACTAGGCAGTGAGACATGCCGTATGAAACTTGAGATTCTAGGAGTCCGTTGGCCGAATTTTGGAGAACACATATTGGCGTCGGGTCTGATTCTGCTTTACTCTGGCCTACGAGGTGAACACGCTCCTCGCCACCGTGGAGTTGGTTTCCTGCTCAGCGCTCACGCCCACGCTGCGCTCATGAAGAGGGAACCTATTAATGAGAGGATAATTGTAACCAGATTCAGAACATGGGTTAGAAAACTTACCATGATCCAATGTTACGCGCCAACGATGCTGCCGAATTGCAAGATAAAGAGAACTTTTACAGTCAACTGAATGCTGTCGTGGACAAGATTCCGAAAGGTGATATCAAGAACCTCAAAGGTGACTTCAACGCGAAGGTTGGTTCCGACAACTCGGACTATGAGCACGTCATGGGACGCCATGGTCTTGGAGAAATGAGTGAAAACGGAGAGCTGTTTACAGAGTTTTGTGGCAACAATGACATGGCGATTGGGGGATCGCTCTTTCCTCATCGACCATGGGTTTCCCGTGATGGCGTCACGGGAAATTAAAACGAACACATCTGCATCAGCCGAAAATGGAGACGAAGCCTACTTTATGTGCGGAACAAACGTAGCGCCGACATTGCTTCCGACCATCATCTCCTAATCTGCGAGATCCGACTGCGCATTGCCAGGATCCAGCGACAGGAGGAGAAAACCAGGCGCCGGTTCAACACATGCCGACTGGAAGACGCTGCGGTTAAAAGATCCTTCGTCGGAGAGCTAGAGAACCGTGCTGCGAATATTCCAGAAGGTGGAAGCATAGAAGATCAATGGAGCGCCATTAGGAACGCCTTCATCGCCACCGGCGAGAATAATTTGGGTGAGCTACGCACCCGAAGAAATCAGTGGATTACAAATGATACCTGGAGGAAGATAGAGGAGCAAAGGAACGCCAAAGCTGCAATAGAGCGAGTGAAAACACGAGGAGCCAAAGCCGTAGCCCGTCAGCGTTCAGCTCTCGAGAAAGAAGTGAAACGCTCATGTAGACGGGACAAAGAAGCGTGGGTGGACTTCCTAGTCGACGAAGGCGAGAAAGCCGCAAACACAGGCGACATCCGTCTTCACTACGATGTTTCACGTCGCCTTAGTAGGACCAAGATGAATGCTACGATGCCCGTGAAAGACACATCTGGACAGTTACTGACCGACCCGGCTGACCAGTTGAAACGCTGGTTCGCTGAGATGCTCAAAGCTGACCCAGTAGTATCCGAACAACTACTGCATCAATTATTCTGCAATATATGGGAAACCGCGACATTTCCGGCCATCTGGATGCAAGGCGTCTTAGTAAAGGTGCCCAAAAAGGGTGTCCTGACATAATGCGATAATTGGCGGTGCATCATGTTACTGTGTATCGTTCTCAAAGTCCTCTGCATAGTGATCCTTAATGGCTAGTTTCCACCTGATAAGTACTGTGTAAAAAGATAGGACAAGTAATGGTCACGTAAAACTTTTGCAATCAAAATTACTTAAGCGTTCGCAGTTGATAAGTAATTTGCAGCCAGAAAGATTTGCCAACAGATGGCACTGTCATGCGATGCTGTCAGTCATGTTGTTAATTTTCCGTACGGAATAATATGTCGATGTATTATTCCGTGAGTAAAGGAGGTGGCATTTCTCTTTCGTTTTTGTTTCTTCTTTCGCACCAAAGACATCAGTGTGCATTAGGCTGTTAGTACACAGGGGCCTTAGGCATGTAGTACACAGCGTCAAATATTTCTGGAGCTCGATTTGAAAAGGTCGTATGTGCTTTTGTCGATTTAAAATTCGATCAGTTGGATTCGCTTATTATAGCAAAAACCGTTGAAATTGAACAAAGTTGATACATACAGCAGAATCATCACAAAACAGGCTTTCCGTTCCATCATTAAAAGTCTCCAAAATATCTTCCATATTGTTACAATAACTTAAATAAACTGATCGAATTTTATATCGAAAAATGTACATACGACCTATTCAAATCGAGCTCCAGATTTTATTTATTTATTTGATTGACGTCAAATAAATAAATAAAAAATGACAAGGAAAGAACTCAAGAAACAACATCAGTTTGAAGCGGAAAACGCACTGCGGTACGTACTAAAAAATCCGCAAGTATGCCGCTGCGGCAAAGGCGCCAACTTTTGACGTAGTTGGGGGTCGAAACTCTCCAAAATTTGACAAAATTCAACTTTTTTTCAGTTCAATGTACTAGTTTTCACGTGGATGCCTGAATAAGATGAATTGCATCGATATTTTCCGCATTCGATAGGTTTTGAAAGGCCTTGCCCCCCCAACTACGTCACAAGTTGGCGCGTATGCGCTACGGCAAAACACAATGAGCGCGGATATCCTGCGATTAATTTCAGAACAACACCAGCTCGGTGAATATGTTTGTTTCCTGGAAGAAAGGAATTATGTGAGAATCTGCAGCATTGCTCTTGCTCTGTTTTGCTCTATCAAAAGAAATCTGGGGTTTTCTAGTTCTCGAAAATTCCCAAAAGAGTTCTCTCAGCAGTTTCCCAATATTTCCTCTAGAATGTCCCCCAGGAGTTCACGGAAATTCATCCAGAAGTTCTCCTCCAGTTCTTCCTCCAGGAAATTATCAGGAATACTTCCGGGTTTTCCCAGATATTCCCGTGGGAGTGCCCCGAAAATTCCTCCAGGAGTTCCCTGGGAATTCCTCAAGGAGTGTTCCGGAAATTCCTCCAGAGATTCCTCTAATAGTTCCTCCGGAGATTTCTCCAGCAATTCCACCGGAGATTCCTCCTGGAATTTCTCCGGAGATTCGTCCAGGAATTTCTCTCGAGATTCCTCCAGAAATTACTGCAGGAATCTTTGGGGGAAATTCCTGGAGGAATCTCCGGTGGAATTCCTGGAGAAATCTCCGGAGGAATTCCGGGAGGAATTTCTGGAGGGACTACGGTAGGAATTTCTGGAGAAATTCTGAGAGGAATTTCTGGAGGAATTTCTCGAGGAATCTTTAGAGGAATTATTGGAGAAATTTCAAGGAGGTATTTCTGGAGGAATCTCCGGAGGAGTTGAATGAGGGATCTCCGGAATATTTTTTGGAGGGATCTCCGGAGGAATTCCTGGAGGAATTTTCGGAAAAGTACCTGGAGGAAACTTTGGAAGAGTTCCTGAAAAAATCATCAAAGATAATCCGGAGGAATCCCCAAAGAAATTCCTGAAGGAATCCTCAGAGGAATTCCTGAAAAAATTGGTGGAGATAATCCGGGAGGAATTTTCGGAGGAATTCCTGGAGGAATCCTCGGAGGAATTCCTTGAGGAATCATCGGAGAAATTTCTGGAGGAATCCTCGCAGGAATTCCGGGAGGAATTTCTGGAGGAATCTTCGAAGAAACCTCCGGAGGATTTTTAGGAGGATCTTTTGGAGCAATCTCCGGAAGGTTCCTGCAGGAGAGGAGTTCCTGCAGGAATCTCCAGAGAAATTTCTGCAGGAATCTTTGGAGGACTTATTGGAGAAATCTCAGGAGGAATTTCTGGAGAAATGTCCGGAGGAGTAGGAATCTCCAGAGGAATCTTTGGAGGAATTATTGGAGAAATCTTAGAATGCATTCTTGTAGAAGTCCTAGAAGGAACTCTTGGAATGATCCCGGAAGGAATTTCTGCGGGAATCTCTGAATAAATATCTGAGTGAACCCCGAAAAAAAAAATACTACAGAAATCTATCATGGAGGAAAATGAAAATCCCAGAGACATTTTAAGACAATCCCCGGCGAACTCCTGGTGGAGCACCTGGAAGAATTTTTGTGCGAAATCTCAAATAAAAACCTTCGTCCGGAATGCCAGAAGATTCATCACAAAGATTCGTGGATCTTCATTCAATTCCCTGTGAAGCTTTGTCCCAGCCCAAGTAACATTCTCAGAGCTGATTAGATTTATTTTTGTTTTATTAGTTTTATAATGGCCATAGATAATGCCATCGGTTGAAGTTTTATTAAACACTAGCTGGCCCGGCAAACTTTGTCTTGCCGTCTTGTGGAGGTTTGACAACTGTTGAGCTCAAAATAGCACCGCACTCTAGATTGTTTTCATTTTAGATCGTGTTGATTTTCTTCCCAGTTCATGAAAAATCAGTAATTTATCAATTTTCTTACTTTTCTAGATGATTTTCCTAACTTTTTCTGCATATAAACACAGTCACCATGAATACGAATCGAACCATCCAAGAGTCATGCTAATCGGTTCACCCGTTCGTGAGTTTTGTTGCCTCAAAGGTACATCAAACTCATTTTTATATATATAGACTAGAAGCGTTTCATAGAGCATCAATAACATTACTACAAAACTTATCAACACTGCAACCTATTTGGTTTATGAAAAGCTTTATACAGTGACGATTCGTTCGTTGAGAGCTCGTTAGATGGGCTGTCTCGATGGTTGAATGTTCACTGGTTGGGGCAAAACCCAACTAAAAGGCACTGTCAATGTCAAAATAGATGCCAAAACGCGTTTGACGTCTGACCGCCGTCGCATCACAGCTCCTGTATACAGAACGTTTACGCAAGTATGAGAGTGTTCCGTGACGTATTTCTCGTCACTTGCGTGTGTCTAGAGCATTTTGATCAGTTGTCAGTTGCCCCAACGAACGAACACGATTCGCTAATCGGGGCGCAGTCGTGACCCAACCAGTGAATCCGGACTGTAACAGTCATCAAAAGTACTATAAAATAATCAATTATAGAGTAATCACTGCGTGTATACCATGGCAGCAGATGCACTATGTCATTTTAAGTGGCCAAAACTTAAAGCAATCCTAATCACGGCTTAAATTATTTATTATTTTTAATATTCTTTAATTCATAATTCATTGTTTTCAAAACTTTACACTGAAAACATATTCTTTCAACAAAATAAAAATAATTGTAATTTTTTCACACATTCCATAATTTGTTTTGGCCAACCTAAGTCGACCATTGTGAAATCGTCCCCTTAATGCTAGAACTAGGTAACTCGAAATTTGTCGTTTTTGAGTTGAATATACCATTATATCGAGCTTTTTAAGCTCTATTATATATCCAAAGACCAATGAAATATGATTATAAACGACGAAAATATTCACCAGTTTCAAAACTAGGTATCTCAGTGTAGAATACAAGAACTGAGTGCTATAACTAGGTAACTGAGAAAATCATATCTATTTACAATCGCACAGGTTGAAATCTATCGAACGCTTGGACGTGGAAATGTTACTAGTCATTCTTTTGTTAGTTGATTGAAAATCTACTACTGTTTTACATTTTAGGCCAAAAAAATGGAAAATATTTTAACTTGTATTGATTTAGCTAAAACTGTGATTGTTCGTAGACGACTATTTTATGAACATTTGAGGTGTCATGTGGTGATATAGCAGGCATCCTAGCAAATTCAGTAATTACACATTAATTTCAATATGTGAACCCTTTTAAATTTGCATACTGTAACAAGAAAATTGAAAAGTATGATATCAATAGTGGTAAGAACTAGGTATCTCAGTACATCTCCTCCATTATTTATGTTGCATTTTGAGTGCTATAACTAGGTAACTCGACAATTTTTTAACTATTTATTGTTTTTATCAAAAGTTTAAACCAAAATAGTTCAAAACTTTTCCTGTAGCAGAAAGAGTAGAAGCTGAATAAGCAATACATGCGAAGAATAATCATTTTCAAGGCTCCATACCTTTGGAACAACTGCATGAAAAATTGTCAAATTTTCAAAGTCGTTTTTCTCGAAACTATGATTTTTGAGTTACCTAGTTCTAGCATTAAAGGGACGAAATGCTGTTCATGATCTATCAGAGCGCCATCTCGTAAAGAGTAGCGAAATCCATCAATGGATTTATTGGCAGCTTAACATGGTAACGTCACGTCCAATTGCACCTATTGCGGCAATAATGAAGATACATTGGACTTATTGTCGAAGGTGGTCTTTTTACTACGAAGCAGCTGCTGCCATATTAAAATTCAACGCTTTTACTCAGCGCAAATTCGAAAGAAATGGCAAAATTGTACATACCTTGATGATGTGACGCATCTTGGGAGAAGTAGAACTGTGCCCGCCACTAGCAAAGTCATTTTTAGGGGCACTTTATTTTCACTCTGTATCCACATTATTTCCGTAAACTGCACTGTTTACAAGGCGCGTTAACTAGTATGCGCCTATAATTGCTAAATTTGCGGTAAAACTACGATCGCACATAATTATTTGATGCCACAATCGTCACAAAGTCACACATTACTAAGCATCAATTTCAATTTCAATTCCATTATGTTTTACGACCACGGCAATAGTTTGTTTACCTTTTCCAGCCCGGATGAAAGAGAAACTGGATGTCAAAATTTTTCGAGCAGAAATGAACAACATGATTGTTTTATTGCGAACTTATTGTTGCTCTTAATGTCGATTTGTAAGCCTCTATAAGTGTGGTCCACTTGGTTGGAATGCGTGCTTATAGCGGTTCACGGCGTGTGTATGGGAAAAGTTTATAACAAAAAAATAGGCATCGTCAAATTTTTCGCTATTCAAAAATAGAGGCTTTCAGCTTTCATTTGCAGGGTCCCTCAAAAAAATCCACCGAGGGATCCCGAACAACTTGTTCAGAATACTGTTTTTCCCCATACAAAATGCGCGGTTCCAAATTAATCCCTATTTCTACTTAACAAACATACCCAATTTTTGTATGAAAAAGTTCCCCCGATGGAATATTTCGATGTTGGGCTTGAATGAAAGCTGGTAGCGTCAACTTTCACGTAGCGTAAAAATTAGCGATGCCTATTTTTTTGTAATAAATTTGTTCTACCAGACACACCGTGGGTTATCAGAAGGTTGTGATGGATTGGTTGGTTTTATTAGCAGTTTTATAAAATTTGTCACGAAAATCGTTTATAGAGCTTCATAAATCTTAAAATGTTACTTGGGAGTATTTCTACAAGAACTCCATGAAGTAACCGTAGTGCGAATCCGTAGTCTGGATTTTCCCCAGAAGCCCACCCAAAAGTTATAAATTAAATCATTTTCCCCACACGCGCGCGAAAAAGTACATTTCAATTTCAATAACATTTCCTGAGGAAACGAACGAAATTTCTTCAAGCCCAAATCGTAAACAACCTGGTGTCCTTTTCTTTCACATCCTTCTTACAGCATCGTTTCGTTAAAATGCTGTCAGTTGAACAAATGTCAAAATTACTTACGGAAAAAGGAGGAATTTTACTTGAGCGCTCTACTTGGGAGCAGGAAACTAAGCTTAAGTGAATACAGGAGAAGATTGGCGCAACTCTCCTAAGGCAGCAAGCAGGATTCCATGCCGGACGATCTTGTGTGGACCATATTGTCACGCTCCGTGTCATTCTGGAGGAAATCAATGAATTCCAAGAGTCTCTCTACCTGGTGTTCATTGATTATGAAAAAGCTTTCGACCGTCTCAATCTCGGAAACATGTGGGAAGCCCTCAGGCGCAATGGTGTCCCTGAGAAAATCATCGGCCTCATTGAAGCACAGTACAGGATATTTTCGTGCAGAGTACTGCACAACGGTGTTTTGCCCGATCCCATCCGGGTCGTTGCTGGAGTGAGGCAAGGATCCCAGTCAACCAGTGATCGTATAAAATATTGCATAAGATGTTAAAGTGGAAAAATATAATGAAGCACTACAAATGCATATTAACATATAGCATCTTGTAGTGGAACCTTATAAATGAGTAATAAATTAGGACAATACAAGTGGACAAATACTCAACACAGAACATAAATCTTGCCCTGTTACCCTAGTGGATAACGATTTCCGATGACAGGATGACGAGGTTTCATTAACCCTCAAAGCCCCAG
Organism: Aedes albopictus; assembly: GCF_035046485.1. Classification (NCBI taxonomy): domain Eukaryota; kingdom Metazoa; phylum Arthropoda; class Insecta; order Diptera; family Culicidae; genus Aedes; species Aedes albopictus. Next base: position 329,625,461 of record NC_085138.1, read on the forward strand.
GACAAACTTCTTTTTTTAATCGTCTGATACTCAGGATCTGTAAAATATAAAAATAAGCGGTTTTCACTATGATCGATGGGAAGAGTTGTACTTCATGTAAGAGTAGTTGTCAAACCGGAAGTACATGTTTAAACCTGTTTTTGCACCGGAAATAAGTGTTCCCTGGGGCAATGTTTTGGCGAGTCGTCTATGAATCTGGTATTTTATAATAATTCTGAAATCTTTAACAACTTGAAATGGTAGGCCAACGCAAGAACACAATGCTGAGGCTGCTTTCTGGCATGAGATGCATCTGAAACTTGGTCCCAGGAGTGTACTTCCGGTAGGACTCCCTAAGACCCAATTTCGTGATCATAATCATTTTGCACCTGAAAAGATGATTTTAGAAGTTTGGTGTCTATGGAGAATTTGTTTCGTATATTTGAGCCCTTCTTTTAAAAGTATCACTCATGTGATTAATTCACCTAAAATTCAAATGCGGGTCATACTTTTAGCCAACGAATTATTACTTGATCATTGCATACTTTTAGGCGTTTATCGGTTTCTGTCCCAATTTACAAAATTCATTCCAATTTGTAAAAGCACGCTTCGCTACGAAATTTAAGGCCTGATTTAGATTCCACCTTGATTGATCTACCGATAATTAACAGCGAATTATTAAGAAAGTAGGCTAAAGGCAGCTGTAGAACATATCGCCAAACATAGCACCAGGGAACACTTATTTCCGGTGCAATATCAGGTTCAAGCATGGACTTCCGGTTTGACAACTACCCTTGCATGAAGTACAACTCTTCCCATCGATCATAGTGAAAACCGCTTATTTTTTTTATTTTACAGATCCTGAGTATCAGCCGATTAAAAATAAAAAGTTTGTCCTGGGGCTCTGAGGGTTAATGTAGTTGGTCCATCAGTCAATCCTGTAATCGTATTTTCTCTGGCGGTTCCCTTTCGTTCGCAGCATTAGTTGCTTTCATAGCTTGAGTTTTGTCTAGGAATTTCTAATCCTAAGGGGGCATCCCGATTCGGGTTTCATCACTAGAGTTCTATAACTTGAAGGCTGTGCCAGGGAAAGGTTGACACCTCTAGTACTTAATCACAGCCCGAAATGGCCTGAATGTTGGCAATCGACATAGGATTTCGGGCCTCTATTCTACCAGAGCCCTATAAATGCGCATTAATTCTAGGGAAATATTTACAAGTTAAAATAGCACATTCAACACAAAAATAAAACTTGTAGTAGGGTATCGCGCTACTTGGGCGGTGGCTTCTATATTCGTCTGTTTTCCACTATAGCTCAGTCAATTTTGAACCAACTGACTTGAAATGTTGTACACGGGTAGATACTATACCTATCTCACCACATTCCAAAATTTGTGTCAATTGGTTAAAATTTGACTGAGTTATAGTGGAAAACAGACGAATATAGAAGCTCCGCCCAAGTGGCGCGATTCCCTACGATATGCGTACATTTTATATGCGCCTAAATGGAGGCATGCACGCATATGGCCTCCGCTTTATCATCTTATGCAACATCCTATACGATTACTGGTTGTCTGGGATGTATACTATCACCTCTACTGTTCCTCATCGTGATCGACGAGATCCTGGTTGGTGCGATTGACCGTGAACCAAATCGTGGATTGCTGTGGCAACCCATTACCATGGAGCACCTAAATGACTTCTAACTGGCTGATGACGGCGCTCTGATATGCAGAGCAAGCTCGATGATCTTGCCAATCGCTCCTCAGTGGCAGGTCTTACCATCAACGTCAACAAGACCAAATCGTTGAATGTAAACACGGTCAACCCTTCCAGCTTTACGGTAGCTGGGCAATCAGTGGAGAATATTGAAACCTTCCAAGATTATGGTAGAAAAATGGCGGCCGATGGCGGCACCAAGATCGACATAGGTACACGGATCAAGACGGCGAGGGCTGCTTTTGCGATTTTACGAAATGTATGGAAAATGTATGGAAAGATCAGTCGACGCACCAAAATCCGTATTTTTAACTCGAACGTGAAATCTGTGCTACTATACGCCAGTAAAACCTGGTGTGTATCAGTGGAGAACACTCAACGGCTGCAGGTCTTCGTCAATAGATGCCTGCCGTATATAATTCGTGCACGGTGGCCTTACAATTGGATCTCCAACGTGGAGCTCCATCGTCGATGTCATCAAAAGCCGATAGCGACAGAAACTCGGGAGCGAAAGTGGAGGTGGGTCGGCCACACTGTGCGCAGGGGCGAAAACGAAATCTGCAAGCAAGCGTTAGACTGGGACCCAGCAGGACATCGCAGCAGAGGCAGACCCAGAGGCTCATGGCGGGCGCAGCCTCCACAACGAAATCGAGCAAGTCGACAGAAATATGACCTGGCCACAGGTCAAGGCGATGGCTGGCAATCGCCCATGATGGAAATCTTTCAATTCGGCCCTCTGCACCACCTTAGGTGCACAGGACTGAAAGTAAGAAAGTATCCCAAAAATTTCGGCCACCCCCTATGGAGCAATCTTATTGTAAGTATAACGGTTTCGAGGTTGGAAGAAGCAACTCCGAACCAGATTTGTGACGGAGGCTAATGTTTATATTGATGTTATATTGAATAAATGATTTTTTTTATCAACTAATAAATTAAACGAATGAAAGTATTGTTTATTTAATTTTTCACATCGTTGTCATATTAGAAACCCTTCGATCACTAGTTTGAGAAACACTGACTATGACTATCGGCAAAAGCGATTTCTGATTTCGGCATTAGGAACGATGTCTACAGTCATTTACAATTATTATGAACCGGAAAGCATTTTATACTTTTTCGTGAGTCGATGTGCATTAACCCCCGTCGTAAATCATAAACCCCGCTTTATTCCGTGCAATACACCTACGCCCAACCGACGATCCCAACCGCAGCGCAGAGCGACTTCAGTCAAAAAGTGCAAACGATCGTAACTTTCAGCAGATTTGTCCGCATTGATCTTCTTTCCGGTTTTTTTTGCCGGTCATCCCACACGTTAAAACCTTTCGTCGATGCAACCATGCAGCACTTCGTGTCATTCACGGCGCGTCGGGTCCAGTTTGGCGGCCTGAACCGGCTACGGCGCGACACAATGATGATTTGAATTTGCATCCCTGCAGCCGCCGTCTGACTGCATCTGCAATCTGCATATGCCAATCCACTATTTGCGAGCCCACTCCGTGAGGGATGAATCGAGAGCGCATTCTGTCGATGACGACGACGACGACGACGACGACGACGACGACGACGACGACGACGACGGTCGCAATCGGTGTCATAAACAAATAAACACAAATTTATGTATTCCAATAACGATTGAAATTTACAACCGAGCTAAAAGCTCACACAGTTCCACGATTCCACGGGAAAAAGTGTTGAGGCAAATGTAGGTTTCAACTTTTTGGAAACGGCATCATGTGGGCTGGGCAGGCTGCTATTGCTATGGCACGCCAGGGAGCATTTGCTGCCCCTATCATCCATGAACACACGGAACCGTATGTGACCGCTGTAAATAAAAGCACAATTGCTTGTAATATTCATAAAGCATTTGTAACGGGGCTGGCGGGGCATCTCACATGAACGACAATGGAGCTTTGCACTTTGTTTTTTTCTGACTTCTTAATGGAGCAAAATCAGATCGTGTAGAGAAACGAGGTTGGCGTTTTTTTTACAACTTCTGTTGATTTACATTGTAGAATTTCAAAGAAGGAACAAAGCGATTACTCAACCTACACTGGTGAAACATACCATGCAGGGCCAAATTTCTAGATAAGTCCATAGTGGTTCAAAATCTAGAAGAAATCTTGGATTCTTGAAAGGATACTACTGAATGATAACATGGAATCAATTTTCGAGCTGAAAGTTTTTAAAAGACATTCACACCGTCTTCAGCCAAAGGCTGCACAGACTGAACATTACACTAACAAGAACCAACAAACAACATACGAAACACCCAGTGGCCCAGTGGAGTATTTTCCGTTTGACGAAAAGTTTTCCCCGACTGGAGCGTGAACCGAATCCACACTCCGAGGATAACAGAACGCCTAGGCGACTGCCGCCGCTAACTGCACGGCCACGAAGCCCATAGATATTTGTTTCCGATTTTTCTGGTTGATTTCCATGTATTTTTTTTATCATAGCACAGCGAAACATTTTCAAGAGCAAACGTATGTGTCTCTGACAGATTTTGCGTCGCTAAATCCGAATCCGGGCTCAGATTTTTTTCAGCACGTCACAATTTTGAGCTATACCAAAATTAATAGGGCAAAATAAGCGATTTTGTTTTTTTTTTATTGCAAGTCATTAAGCATGGAATTATATTTTTTAAGCAATTAAAGGGTGAATTGGTCGATTATATCTAAATTAACAACTCATGCAAAATATTTCGTTTTTGCTAAATCTAATTTGATAGATTCAAGCATTTAATGTCAATAAGTAAACTTGCATGCAATTTTTTGGAGGGTGACTTGTATGGGAAATATCGTACCTAACATAAATCCCTTAAAACTATCAAATTCGATTATCTAGAACGAGATATTTTGTAAGAGTCGTTAATGTACCTGTTAATTGAGGAATTTACTTTTTTTTTATTGTTAAAAAAATATTGATCAAAAAAACCCAAAACGTTTTACCCTATAAAAAGAGGTTTAGCTCAAAATTGTGACGTACTGAAGAAAATCTGAGCCCGGATTCGGATTCAGCGGCCCAAAATCCGTCGGAAACACATAAATTTGTTTTTGAGACAGATCAATAGTTAATTTTTGTTTTGCTGTGTAATTATTCATGTAACGAGTTGCAAACGGTTGATTTTTTCAGCACGAGTCGTACATTTATCAAACGAGGCTTGCCGAGTCTGTTTATTTTCCTGACGATCTGCATTTTTTGGTCAGCTTATTTCTCTTCAAACGCCTGAAGGCAAAAAGCAAGAAAAAATCGTAAAACTAAGATGAAGGCAAGTGAACTGTGCTAAGATTAGTTGATGAGAATTGCATTGCTTAAAAAAGAAAAAGAAACAAAAAAAAATGGATAGGATTTGGTATGGAATTGGATTCAATGGAGATTGGATTTGAAATACGTTTGTATAGAATTGAATTTGGATTTTATGTGGATCGGATTTGCAATTGATGTGGAATGGATTCGCAATGTATTTGGAATCAATAAGGATTGTAATTCGATTCAATGGGGATTGGATTTGTAATGGGTATGGAATTGATTTGCATTGGATATATTAAATTGCAGTTGGATTTCTTTGGATTACATATGCAATGGATTTGGATTGGACTGGATTCGGATTCAATAGAGATTGGATTTGGAATAAGTTTGGATAGGATTTGATTGGATGTGCATTCGATGTGGATTGCATTTGGATTGGATTGAATATGGTATCGGATTGGATTTGGATTGGATTTGGATTGGATTTGGATTGGATTTGGATTGGATTTGGATTGGATTTGGATTGGATTGGATTTGGATTGGATTTGGATTGGATTTGGATTGGATTTGGATTGGATTTGGATTGGATTTGGATTGGATTTGGATTGGATTTGGATTGGATTTGGATTGGATTTGGATTGGATTTGGATTGGATTTGGATTGGATTTGGATTGGATTTGGATTGGATTTGGATTGGATTTGGATTGGATTTGGATTGGATTTGGATTGGATTTGGATTGGATTTGGATTGGATTTGGATTGGATTTGGATTGGATTTGGATTGGATTTGGATTGGATTTGGATTGGATTTGGATTGGATTTGGATTGGATTTGGATTGGATTTGGATTGTATTTGGATTGGATTTGGATTGGATTTGGATTGGATTTGGATTGGATTTGGATTGGATTTGGATTGGATTTGGATTGGATTTGGATTGGATTTGGATTGGATTTGGATTGGATTTGGATTGGATTTGGATTGGATTTGGATTGGATTTGGATTGGATTTGGATTGGATTTGGATTGGATTTGGATTGGATTTGGATTGGATTTGGATTGGATTTGGATTGGATTTGGATTGGATTTGGATTGGATTTGGATTGGATTTGGATTGGATTTGGATTGGATTTGGATTGGATTTGGATTGGATTTGGATTGGATTTGGATTGGATTTGGATTGGATTTGGATTGGATTTGGATTGGATTTGGATTGGATTTGGATTGGATTTGGATTGGATTTGGATTGGATTTGGATTGGATTTGGATTGGATTTGGATTGGATTTGGATTGGATTTGGATTGGATTTGGATTGGATTTGGATTGGATTTGGATTGGATTTGGATTGGATTTGGATTGGATTTGGATTGGATTTGGATTGGATTTGGATTGGATTTGGATTGGATTTGGATTGGATTTGGATTGGATTTGGATTGGATTTGGATTGGATTTGGATTGGATTTGGATTGGATTTGGATTGGATTTGGATTGGATTTGGATTGGATTTGGATTGGATTTGGATTGGATTTGGATTGGATTTGGATTGGATTTGGATTGGATTTGGATTGGATTTGGATTGGATTTGGATTGGATTTGGATTGGATTTGGATTGGATTTGGATTGGATTTGGATTGGATTTGGATTGGATTTGGATTGGATTTGGATTGGATTTGGATTGGATTTGGATTGGATTTGGATTGGATTTGGATTGGATTTGGATTGGATTTGGATTGGATTTGGATTGGATTTGGATTGGATTTGGATTGGATTTGGATTGGATTTGGATTGGATTTGGATTGGATTTGGATTGGATTTGGATTGGATTTGGATTGGATTTGGATTGGATTTGGATTGGATTTGGATTGGATTTGGATTGGATTTGGATTGGATTTGGATTGGATTTGGATTGGATTTGGATTGGATTTGGATTGGATTTGGATTGGATTTGGATTGGATTTGGATTGGATTTGGATTGGATTTGGATTGGATTTGGATTGGATTTGGATTGGATTTGGATAGGATTTGGATTGGATTTGTATTGGATTTGGATTGGAAATTACTGCTTAAAATTAAAAGAATTTATAAAATTTTGTATATTTTCACAAATGTTTTATAAAAATAAATACCAGTAAAAATTTAAAAAATCGTCTAAAAGTAATTCAGCTGTCCACCCGCCTGAAATCCAAAGCAGCAAAGGTCGGACTGGTGGTGAATGCCTCAAAAACAAAGTACATGCAGGTAGGCGGAACCGAATACGACCGGATCCGCTTGGGTTGCAATATTACGTAATTCGTATACCTCGGATCCTTACTAACGGCTGACAACAACGTGAGTCGTGGAATTCGAAGGCGCATCATCAGCGGAGATCGGGCGTACTACAGGCTCCAGAAGAAGCTCCCGAGCAGAAGGGAATAACAACAGCATAAGGAACTGTGTTATTTGGGCAAAATAACTGAATAATAAAATCGATTATTTTTAAGTCATTAACATAACATATTATGTTATGAACTTGTCTGTCATGAGCGGCAAAATAACAAATATCATAACAAAAAAATGTTCCTGGAAAACCATTTTAATAACTTGTTTTGTTAGTTTTAATAACAACTTAATACACGCAGAAAAATAAATTGTAAACATAATTAAATTCTAGTTCAAATCAACCGATTTTTCAGTTTACTATAGCGACAAACTGATTTCTAGTTTAAACTGAACTGTTGCAACTGTTTGATAATACAAATGTTTTCATTTGACGAAATTTTTGACAGTTTGTCAGAACAAACAGAGATTTGGTAGTTTCAACATAAAATAACATATTGTTTTAAACGACTGCACTTTTGTGACTAACAAAGCCGGAATGTGATTGTGTTGGTGACGGCAGCTCCTGCGGCAGCTCGGAAATCTATTTTTAGACCGTCGGTGAGCGGATGGGGAGGAGAACGACTAAAAAAAGACAAAAAAGGCGAAGCCGATCAACTTTTTGTGAATGCTGTCGAGAGTACCTGCGCGTTATCCATCACGACCAAAGCTGCACTTGGAAGTTGGCGTGATGGATTTGCTGCACCTTCTTCGTTGTGGCGATGTTGGGGTAAGCATTTTATAGGTGTGTGAGTGCTTTCGGACCATGTTTATGGTTTTTATTTTGTTGAAACAAATGAAATTTTTGACATTATATGAAATGATGGTAATCGGTTGTTTTTATCGATAAACCCCAAATGAAAACAATTAAATATAACTTTGGAATAAGTAAATTCTCAGTTTGAAAATCAACCATGCGTTTTATTGTTTTAAACAAGCGCCATTTTTCTGCGTGTAACAGTGAATTCGGAAAATATTTCAATAACAAGTTTTGATATTAATATGTTATTAATAATAACTGGAGAGCAAAATTTGTTATGACATCAAACTCGTAACTAAGTAAGTTATAATACTTATTATATAAAATTATTCACTTTGTCTCACAAACCCGCCAAAAACACGAGTTTCATCACTTTGACGTAAGAAATATTTTCAAATAATCGAAAAATACTATTCAGTTTTAATTTCATTCTAAGAGATTTGAACTTGGTTCACTACAACGCAAGATATTTGAACTTTAATATTTTGGATTTAGTAAATTCAAACAAAACGAATTTTGACTGTACATTACAGCTGTAATTTATAAACTGTTCTACTTCAATTGTTTTCGGAGCACGGTTTTGAAATCAACACGTAATTATGCTTGAAAAAGTTTGATCGTTGGTAGAAATTTGAGTGCTTCAAGAACACTCAGTTGAAGAGAGGCAGGCCAACTTCCAATACGAACGTCGAGTCATAAAGAAGAAAAAGAAGAAGAAGAAGGGTTGGGAATATCTCGCAGATTTTTCTGGAAACTTTGAATTAAATTCATTTCTTTTCTGAATTGAAGAATTATGTCGAAAATTTTGCTAGATTTTCTCCTGAAATTCCTCTGTTGATTCCTACAAGACATTCACCAGAAATTTCTGCAATATTTTAATTAGAATTCCTTCATCGATTTCTCTAAGGATAGCGTCAGGTATTCCTTCTTTGTTTATCAAGGGACTTTTTTGAGATTTTTTTCAGGAATATGTCCAACAATTCACAAGGCGCGACGCAACGCGTCGCGTCTTGTGAATGTCAGTTTGTTCTTACGTTAGCGCAAAACATAAAAATGAGTGTTATGTCCTACAACTCTTCCAGAACATCGTCGACAGATTTCGTCATAAACTTTTCCATAAATAACTCCAAAAAATCTTCCAGAAATTTCTCTGAGAGATCTTCGACAGAATCTTTCACGGATTTTCAAAGACTCCTCTAGAAATTCCTCCAGAATGCTGCATAGAATCCCTTCAAGGATTTCTTCAGAATTTCCTGTGATCATTTGTCCCGAAGATCATCTTTATTTTCTTTGAGAATTTCACCAGAAGTTTTTCCGATAAATTCTCCAGAAGTTTTTCAAAAGATTCTGCCAAGAATTCTAATAATTACTTCTGGAATTTCTAAGATTACGCCAGGAGTTCTTTTGAAGACTTCTCCAGGGAAGATCCTCCAGAATTTCCAAGAGTTTTTCCGAATATGATTCAAGGAATTCTTCAGAGGATTCTTTCAGGAATTTCCTTTTAAACGAAATACAAAAATGGAACAAAACAAAGGGACAAGTCATAATTGTCAAATTGTTAGTTTGATTTCAAAACTTGTTACTGTTGTGCTACTGTTCATAAGTTGATCAACAGTACAACAATAACAAAACATGTACTTCAACAAAACATGTTATTGAAATGTAATTCAGTGAACTACATATCAGTATATCAATAGCTTGATTATACTAAAATGTGATTGTCCAACAAATTTTTTTATGGAAAATCTATGCCTTAAAAGTTTTATAATAACAAAACAAGATAAAAAAAACAGGTTATGTGATTTGGTAGTTATTAATTTGCTGTTCTCCTCTGCTCGGACTGTGGTCTTAAAAGATTCACCCACGCACCAAATGCACCATGATCAAAACGCTAATAAGACCGGTGGTGTTCTACGGACACGAGACATGGATCATGCTAAGGACGATCTTCGGCGGTGTGCTGGAGAATGGTGTGTGGCAGAGAAGGATGAACCACGAACTCGCTGTACTTTACGGCGAGCCCCGCATCCAGAAGGTGACTGAAACCGGAAGGATACGGTGGGCAGGGCATGTTGCAAGAATGCCGGACAACAACCCTGCAAAGGCACAAGAAGGCGTAGAGCACAGAGAGCATGATGGGCGGATCAAGTGGAACGTGACTTTGCGAGCATCGGGCGTGACCGAGGATGGGGAACGGCAGCCACGAACCGTGTATTATGGAGAAATATTGTGAATTCAGTTTTATCTTGAATTTGATGTTATACTAAGTATTTTTTTAATGATTTTTATTAGTATCTAAATCATTATTAAGCTATTATCAATACAAATAATTACTAATTAATAACATATTACATTTCATTTGCTGTAGCAGTTTAGATTTTTTTGCAGGCTTTATTTTTCACCTGCGTGTCAGAAATACATTTTTATTAACTTATCCTAACCCTAACCTAACTTATACTAATTATACAAAGAACTAATCGTAGCAATAGAAGACTGCAACGATTTTTGATGAAAGTTTGCAATGATTTTAGTTGACATCTGTTCCAATGTTTCAATATTGGAAATTTGATGCAACTCATTAGTGCTATACAAGGGAGCCAAAAGAAACATATGATTTTCAAATAACTCAACGTACATATTTACAGGTGGGTAAAAAAAGTAATTGTATTCAAGATCTTATCAAGATATTGAGAAAAGGCAACAAGGAAGAGGTTTTCGCTAATTTTGCGAAGGGTTGAGGGGCGCCTGGTGTATGTAACATCAGTAATGAGAGAGGTTTTACCCCGAAAACCTGTGCACAGCATTGATATATGGTATATGCTATATGGTAAGAAATTTCAATTTGCGTACTCATGGTAGGTACTTCTTTGATGATGATAGGGTCATGGTAGTATGAAAATAAGACCTTCTATAATTTGAATGCGCCGCAATTTGGAAATAACATGTTGTAATCGTAACTGTGATTTTTATTACAGTCACGCAAACTTATCGGATGTTGAGAGCATCAAGGTTCGGTACCAGGCATAGTCCAAGATCTTCAGGTTTTGTAGCAGTTCGGATGTCATTTCACAAAAAAAAAGAAGTTGAATGAAAATGTTTTCAAGATATGTAGAATGGACCCTGCTAAACTCCTTAGTCATCATGTTCTGAACAGGTGTGACCGAAAAATGCTTTCAACAAAAAAGCATCTTGACATCTTAACATCTTTCTTTATTCAACTGACCCAAAATGAGCTACACATCACCAGTCAAAAGGCCCCTCAGTATCCGCCCGAGGTGAAAAAATGATTAGCAATCCCCAAGGAGGTGTGTCTTATTTGAAGAAGCGAATATTATAATCAGAAATTGCTGAACACAGCCGCCATGCAGAAAGGCTTGTGAAACTAGGGCAGTTGAGTGGGTAAAGATAGGATTGAAAGCTCGTACCGCTCGGACCCACCTTCCTTGGCACACTCAAAAGGAAAGCCGGCTAATGAGCTATCGATCCATCCATCCGATCGATCCGACAACGTTTCGTCGACAGCCACCACCACGCGGCGGTTGATGGATGTTTGACCTAGGAGAAAGGCTTCAAGCCGATTTTGGACTAATCGTTGGATTCATGACTTGCACGAAAGAGAAAAAATTAACCCGGGGCCAAAGCCATATCGGGACACTTTCACCGGTAAATTATCTTCTTACAGTTCTTCTTAAAGTTTTACAAGCTTAATTACATTTTTTTCGCTTGAAATTGAAAAATCATTACCAAGCCCTTTGCCACCAGTCGGGGGTAAGATTTATCGCTCGCCTGTCGCATTCGGAATGGAAAACCGTACAGTTGGCACCGTCCTTTGGTGGAATCAATGGCATATTTTTGGACAGAAGTTGAATAAAAAAAAGTGCTGAATCGACGAGGACCGTCCCGGACGACTCCGGTAGTGTTGCGTTTATCTCTTTAACGAAGCGCTTAATAGCGTGTAAATGGCGGTAGTTGGACGTCGGAAACGGCACCGCGGCAGCAGTACAACAGTCCATCGAGTCGATTTTTATCGAATTCAATTAACGACCCATACATTGTGCGTATACATTTATGAATTTGATGTAAAAGTTGTTGGAGAGTGGATTGAGGTAGACTAGAGTCGACGCAGGAAAAGGTGAGATTAAAGACCTTCCCAGATAATTGGTAATTATGGACTGCTGAGTGCTTTTCGCAAATGATAAACGAAGTGCGTTTTTAGTATGTTAGCGAAAATTGTTGCTGGTTGTTATGGCTGACGGATCAATGAAAAATAGCAAGCGATATTTCAATCTGGTCTGGCCATTCATTGTTTAGCTTCACTATCGGAATGTAGCAGGTTTGGGACATGACTGAGGAAAAATACATGTGGCGCTAGCCGAGAGACTTTCGCTATAACACTCTCAATGTGCACAATTCGAGAGTTCAATATTTTAAAGTCAATAACGGCGCCGGCCACGTCCTTACGGTCATCGGGGAAGGGGAAGGAATGTTAGTTCGACAACCGTTGTTACTAGAAACCGTGGAATCCACAGCATCCCCACAGTTGTCTCGGGAAGGAGTATTTGTTAGTAGGGTAGGGTAAGGTGTGGATTTTGGAGCCACCTTTGATAGGTGATATGATCCACAAGTTATATGAAAATACACGACACGGTCTTCATCCCGATTATGATTTATTTGGTCGCGATAATAAGGCTAATGCACATACGTCAACGATCGTTCAATATTAAACGTTTCACCGCATTGATCGTTTACATAACCGTGAAAACCGACTTTCCCACAAAAGTCATCACGCGCTTCTGATTTCGCATTCAATATTCGCGTTCCCATCTCCCTACCGAGAAACCGACCGACTCACGGAAACAGTCGAGTGTTTCGAACAGTATTGAACTTAGAGTATACCGAGAATAAACTTCCAAGCATATATAGCTATTTTCGAATAACGTATTTTACTAAGAGTAGTCCCATATGTTACTTGTGATCGACTGCCGTTGAGGTAATTTAGCCAATTATTTTAATGATTGTTGTGAACTGCAATTACTTTCTTCTAACATTTTTATTGCTTATATATTAGGTCACCACCAGGGCTATACGATTAATTTGCAGATATTACCAGACTCAAGGAGTCCCTCATGAAAACGCATGGTCGAAATTACCCCAACTCCTTCTAAGATGTAAAGAAAATAATGGAGTGATCTCACCCAGTCCCATGTCGTGGGATGACCGCAATCACTCCTTGACTCCTTCAATTTTCTGCAAAACTGTTTGCTACCAAATGTGCATTCATTTTCATCACTTCACGAGGAAGCGCAATGTGCACCTGCCCCAAACACGCGTCATTTTTCACTTTTTCCTTCGAACAATCTCACCCGATCAACTGTTTCGTGGGACATTTCAGTCTAGCGTTAAATCAAGACAAGTGCTTTTTTTTAATTCGGACGTTCCGACCATTTGACTTGGTCTTCCTCAGGGAATATAAACCCACACCGTCCATGGTAGGCTGCTAAAAGTTTTGCGCTGAATTGTCCTATGCTTTTTGAAGTTTTTTTTTCCTGGGTATCAAATTCGGTTTTTCGAACGAATATATACAAACGTAACCGCGATATCGGATGCGGTGTCTAGGAAAAGAACTTTAATAAATACAAGACAATTCAGCGCAAAACTTTATACATCATACGAGGGAAGGAGAAAATTTGTATCTGCTGAGGAAGACCGAGTTCAATGCCATAACGTCGGAATCAAAAAAGTAGCACTTGTCTTGATTTACCACTAGCATCCGAAATCATACGAACCAACATGTAGTTCACAAAAATTGAGCATAACAAATGTATAAATAAATCGATCACACGATATGGAACTACATAAAACTGAGGGGTTTGAAAGAATTGTATTCACTAAATATGACATCGAACATATCGAGTTCATAGACGAAACTTCTATGAAAATGCTCTTTTTCTTTAAAATCTATTTGCGATTTTTATAAAATAAAGCTCATAACTAATAAGGATTTTAAAACAACATTAGAATTCGAGGATCCTGCTTCTAGCTAGTAAGGGAGTTTCAACATAAACAAGTGCTGTTTACTAGGGTGATCAATGTTACTCCTAACCAACAGAACCAAAAATCAAATCTATAACCTTATTTGAACATATTCTAAACGTTACAACCTGTAGTAACCCTGGATTAGGCCGTTACAAATATTTATTTCACTTTTTGTCCCACCACTCTTTGGCTGGTCGAGGGCGGGATAAAATAATAAAGCATTTAATCTAAAAAATATTAAAAACTCATCGGATTTGTTGAAGAATTTTTAGCAAAACTCGATATTTTGATAAATATTTTTTTATCTGCCCCCTCAAAACGTAAAATCTGACCAAACATTTTTGAAGGGGGGGAGACAAAAATTAAAAATAAGGTTTGTGTACGCCTTACGGTACTAATAAAAAAAATCAACAAATAAGATTATAAAAACGGCTACGATGCGCGGCGTGCTAATCTGCTTGAACTAGTCGGGTGAGCTTCCCAGCACATCCTACATTCGATGGCTGCAACGTGATGGACTTCTTCATCTTCTTTATGGCTCAACGTCCCGACTGGGAACTTGGCCTTCGACTAAGTGTTGTTTGAGCACTTCCACAGTTATTAATTGAAGGGCTTTCTGTGTCTGCCATTGCACTATGTCCAGGGAGTCGAGAAAATTTTCCCGACCGGATCGGGAATCGAACCCGTCGTTTCCGGATTGGCGTTCCATAGCCTTAACCACCAGGCTAACTGGAGAAGTGATGGACTCTGATATTTAATTATCTACATCGCCCTAGAGGTGTAATCGAAATGCAACAAACCGGGCTCAACAGCTCACTACGGCTTCAGGAATATCTTCAGGAGTTGCAATAAAAAATCATCAATATGATGGCCCTTAAATTTCTTTTAGAGTTTCCCCCAAACTCTCTGGGAAATTCCTTTGAGAGATCTTTCCGGAGCTCCCTTGGGAGTTCCTCCCGGAATTCTCGGAGAAATTCTGAAGGACTTCCCAAAGAACTTCTAGGGAAATTTCCTAGGTTCTCTTAGAGTAAATCCTGAGGAACCACAGAAAAAATGTTTGAAAAACTTCTTCAGCAACTTATGGAGGACTCTTTGAGTATTTTATTGGGAACTAATTCAGGAGTTCCCGAGGAATTCCTTGAGGAAATCCAAAGGAACTCTTGGAAGAATTCCCGAGAATTTTCTGAAGGAATTTCCAAGCAGCTTCTGGATGAATTCTCGAGAAACACCTGGAGGATCTTTTGAAGAATTTCAGAAGGAATTCTAGAGGTTCTCCTAGAAAAATCTCGAAGAACCACTGAAAGGCTTCTGGACGAATTCCCTAAGATATCTTTGAAAAATTCTTGAGAATCTCTTGAGAAAATGTCGAAAAAAAAAATCAATAGACTTCTATAGCAATTCCCGAGGTATTCTTGGTTGAATTTCCGGGAAACTTATGAATTAATTGCGAGAGCCTCCTGGAGAAATTTACGAGGAATTCTGAGGGAACTCTTGAAAACATGTCAGAGAAACTTCAGAATAAATTTCCAAGAAATTCCGGCAGCAATTCCCGGAACTTCTTTTATAGAAATTTCCGAAAAATTCTTGAAGAAATTCCTGGGGTACTCCTGCAGGAATTCCCGAAGATCTCCTGGTCCTGGAGATATTTCTAAGCAAATTTCTGAGGAGCTCTTTGAGGAGTTCCCGAGGAAATCCTTTGGGAATCCCTAAAGTCCTGGAGTTATTCTCGGAAATCTCTTGGAAATCCTTGGAATTCCTGAGGAACTCCTGAAAAATATGCCGATGCGCTTCTGGGAAAAATCTTTTGAAGAACTCCTGGAAGATTTTCCGGAGAATAACTTGGACATTGCCCTGAAAATGTTGGTTGAATTTCCCAGGAAATCCTAAGTGGATTTCTCCAGGAACTCCTAGGGAAATTTTCGAGGATCACTTTGAGAAATTCCTGATGAAACTTAGAAGATTTTGTTTAGAAACCCACGTAGCAATTTCCGGAAAATCCCTGGAATATTTCCTGGATTGCTCCTTCAGGAATTCACAGAATCTCTTGGAAAACCCCCAAAAATTTCCTGGAGGTATTCCCGAGGAACTTCTCGAAAAATTTCCGAGGAAAACCTGCAAGGACTCCTGAGGAACTGCAGGAGCAACTCCAGAGGAATGCCTGAAAACTCTGAGGAATTTTCGAGGATTTTCTGTAAGAAATCTTCTGAACGGGTTTTCAAGGAGCTCTTGTAGGAATTCTCGATGAAGTCCTGGAGAAATTCAAGAGGACTTCTTGGAGAAATTCTTGAGAAACTCATATAATTTATTTTTAAATTTTCTATAGTAAATCTTGGGGAACTCCTGCTGGAATTTGCAGCGCAAATTTTTCGTTGTACAGGAGCAACACTCATGCAATTCTGACTCAAAGGTAGAATAACTTGAGAATGACTCGTGACCAACAAAAAACCTGCGCTGCCGACACTCCTTTGTGACTTGTGTGATGTTCGAGTCCTGGAGCAATTCTCGGGGAACTCCAGAGAAATTTCTAAGAACTTCTTAAGAAACTCCTGCAGAAATTTACAAAGAAAACTCTCTAAATCGCAGATGGAATTCTCGAAGAACTCCTTGAGGAATCCCCGCAGAATTCTTGAGGAAATTCCCGAGGAACTCCTGAAAGAATTCCCGAGAAATTCTCACCACAATTTTCGGGGAACTTCTGGAGCATTTTCTGTGGAATTCTCGCAGAAGTTCCCGATGAACTCCTGGAGAAATTTCCTAGGAAATCCAAGTAAACTTCTGAAAAAAAATCAAAAGAAAGTGCTGAAGAAATTTCAAAGGAATTCGTGATGAACTCCTGTAGAAATTGCTGAGGAACTCCTGCAGGAGCTCCAATTAACTCCTGAAGAAATACCAAAGGAACTTCTGCAGGAACCCCAAGAAATTTGTTGCAAATTTTTTAAGAATTACTGGAGGAACACCATGAGAAATTCCCATGTAAATCCTGGTTGTGTTTCCGGGGAAATCCTGGAGGAATTGCAGAGGATTTGCTAGGGGAATTTCTGAAAGAATTACCAAGGAACACCTGTAGGAATTCCTAAGGAGCTCTAGGCGATATTCCAGACGAATCCCTGAAAGATAAACTCATAAAACTCCCGGAGAATTATCTAGGAACTCTTAGAGGAATCATGAAAAAACTTTTGGACGAAATCCCAAGGAATTATTGGAGGGATTCTCGAGAAAGTCTTGAAGAAATACATGCTTATATCTTAGGGAAAGTCATGAGGAGCTCCTGAATAAACTTTGAAGATTATGCCACAGCAATTTCAGGGGAAATCCTGGAAGAATTTTCGGGAAACTACTGGAGAAGTCTCCAGGAGGAATTCTCAAGGACTTCTTGATGAATTTCTGAGAAATTTATGAAGAAATTTTCAAGAAACATCTGCAGCAATTCCCGGAAACTCTCGGAGAAATTTATGCGGAATCATTAGAAAAATTCTCGGAAAACTCCCGAAGAAATTTCCAAAAAATTATTACAGAAATTCTGTGGAGACTCCTGCAGGAATTACCGGAGAACTCTCGGAATTACCAGTGAAACTCCTTGAGGAATTTCCGACGAATTCTTGAAGAAATTGCCGAGGATCTCTTGGAGAAGTTCGAAAGAAACTTCAGGAGAGATTTCCGAGAAATTCCTGTTGCAATTCCCGGAGAACTCCTGGAGAATTTCCTGAGAACTTCTGGAGGAAGTCCTGAAGAACTCACGAGGAACTTCTGTCGGAATTTATGAAGAAGTCCAGGAGCAGCTCCCGAGGATCTCTTGGAAGAATTCCAGAGAAACTCCTGAAGGAATTCCCGAGGAACTCCTGGAGGAACTCCTGAAAACAAAATCTCGAAGAACTTCTAGACAAACTTTCGGGAAACTCAAGGAATAACTTTCGAGAAACTTCTTGAGGAAGTCCTGGAGAAATTTCTGGAGATCGCTTGGAGAAATTCCTGAGGAATTCCTAGGAACTCCTGAAGCAATTCTTGGGGAACTCCTGTGCAGTTTCCCGTGGAACTGCTGGAGAAATTCCCGAGAAACCCACCGCCCCCCACACTGAAACTCACCGCAAAGTCTTGCAGGAATTTCCGAGAAAGTCCTGGAAAAAAATCTTGAGGAAGTCCTGAACGAGTCCCCGGAGTACACCATGTGGAATTTCCATGAAAATTCTGATTAAACTTCCGATAAAACCCAAGAGGAGTTCCCGACGAAATCCTGGATGGATTCTGACGAAACTCGTGGATAAATTCCAGAATATCTACTGGAGAAGTTCCTGAGGATCTCCTGAAAAAATTTTCAAGAAACTCCTGAAGCAATTCCCGGGGAACTTCTGCTGGAGTTCCCGAGAAAGCACCTGTCGGATTTTCCGAGGTACACCTGGAAAAATCATAAGGAAATCCTGGAGGAGTTTCCGATGAATTAAAGGATGCTCCTGGAAGAATTCCCGAGAAACGACTGCTGGAATTCGCGAGGAAGTCCGGCAGGAATCCCTAAAAACTGCCGCATAAACTCCCGAGGAATTCCTGAAAAATCTTAAGGAATTTCCGAGGAACAACTTATGGAGTTCCCATGTAAATACAGGTTTCATTTTGGATTTTTTTAGGAATTTCTGGCGATACCTTTAGAAATGTTTCCGGGGAACACTTGGAGGAGCTTCCAGGAAAAACTTGGAAGAATTCCCTGGGAAATCTTGCAGGGATTTTTACAAAAAAGCTGGAAGTTTTCATGGGGAAACTCGAGCTACTCTTAAAGAAAATTTTGTGAGAATGCTGGAGGAAATTTCGGGAAAGTCAGGGCAATTCGTAGGAAGGAGTTTCATGTAAATATTTGAGGAGCTTTCGGTGAACTCCTCAATTAATTCCCGTTAAACAACTTGAAGTACTCATGAGAGTCCCATGGAGGGAATTCCCGAGAAATTGCTGGAGAGAATTTGTGAGGAAATCCTGGAGAAAAAGGAACTTTAGCAAAAGGAGAGAAAGAACAACTGGATGGAATTCCTTGAGAAATTCTAGAACACCCTGAAGTAATCTTAGGAAACCCTTGAAGGGATTTCCGGAGAAGCCCTTGATATCGTGGGGAGCTCGTCGATGAATGTCTAGAGAGGCAGGCCCGTGCACAGAAGTGGCGCCAAGGGAGGGGTTTTTGCCAATTTCGCTGAAAGGTGGAGGGGCGCCTAGTGTAAAAATAGTCGGTTATGGGGTGGGGGGTTTAATCCCCAAACCCCCCCCCCTCCCCTTGTGCACGGGCTTGTAGAGAGGATTTAAAAATAAAAAAAAACTAGAGGATTTGCTGTGAAAAGTCCTAGACGACTTCACCTAATGAATTTCCGAGGAAATCCTTGAAGAATGCCCTGGGAAATTTTGAAGAAGTGCCCACGAAAGTCCATCAGAAATTCTACCACCAATGACATCCAATTCGCTAGACGGGTGCGCCTCCAAGCGCCGTCGGAGCCAGTTCATTTAATCCTACAGGGCTGTTTGCAGTCCAGAAGGAATTTTTAGGCCTATCCTGATGCATTGGAAATTCTTGTAATTTTACAATTCTTGAATTGTAAAAAAATACAAAGCATAGGGGCTGTACGAGCCATCAGACGACTGATTTGGTTAAGTAGATCCATGGGTTAGAGGAATAAGCGCCCGTCTAGCGAATTTAGAGTCGTGGGTTCGATTCCCACCGAAGCCTTGGTTAGCCTTAGAAAAATTCTAGAAACTGACAGACATTTGTTCTTCTTCATGGCGTAGCATCCATACTGGGACAAAGTCTGCTTCTCCGTTTAGTGTTCTATGAGCACTTCCACAGTTATTAACTGAGAGCTTCCTCTGCCAATGACCATTTTGCATGTGTATATCGTGTAGCAGGCACGAAGATACTTGCCCAAAGAAGTCAATAAAATTTCCTCAACGAAAACCGATAACCGAACCCGTTACCCTCAGCATGGTCACGCTGAATACCCACGCATTTACAGCTGTGGCTTTATGGGCCTTGATAGTATTTGATTTTTCTTTTCGTCATTGGTGTTTGACGTTCGATTGTGTTCACAGTAGAGTTAGAAAAATCTAGGAATAATATGAGTCATCTTGAAGTATGATGCAAACATGTTTAATACATGCAAATTGATAGACACCACAAAGTCATTAAATTCCACCTCACTACGCTTAAATATATTGTGTGTGAACGAACATTAGCAAAACTATTCTTTCCACTTTGAAGATCAAGAGCAATCGCTCCCAATAAAGCAAGATAGGCCAATTTACCCCGACCAATCCGTTCAAGCTTCTGCCCTATCCTAACAAAACACATGTTATAAAGGCAAATTACACATATTTACATAACAACCTCCTAGGCAACTCCAAGTATCGCATGGGATCCAATTTTGACCACAATTACTCTAACGACCGCAACCATGGACTGGACAATCATCTAGCAGGGATACGCCTCCTCCCGCCGCCTTCAGTAGGCCAGCAGATGCTGCAGTTGGCAAAAGAATATAAACACCTTTCTCCCTACTCGCCCATCCCAAGACCTCTCATCGTCATGTTTCGTATACTCTCACGTAAATACAATGAGAGACCCAACTGCCCCGGAGTTGGTCAAGCAAAAACCAAACTAACCAAACCAACCGAAGAAAACCTTCCTTCATCTTATGCTAATGCCTTTTTTCTCATACTGACCGACGACCAGCTCACGTAAATCCCATCCCGAGGTACGTGAGCTCGCATAAATGGTAACTGCCCGGTCATCCCGTAACAATAACGATGTAATAATACGATGGAAGCTCGTACTCTCCTCCTGTTCCGTTCCCTCCGTGAACCGTACGGTACACACCGCATCAGCCCCAGCTATGAATGTAGCTTTGGAGCACCATCAGAAATCTGCTGTGTGTGAGGAGGCTGATCGTAATTGGTTCTTGGGTCAGCTGCGCCTTGGAAAGCCTGGAGGAAAGCTGGTCCCTTCAAGATTGACCTTTCGATTTCTACCGGGCATGGGACGTGCAAAACATCCACTGACCGACTTTCTCCGCGCGTCATAAATTGCGACCGAGTCCCGAAAATTTCCCTTTGATCCCATCTGATTGACGACGCTACGATGGTGCGGTGGTGGCAGCAAAGCTGTGCGATCCAAACGAATCGATGATGAGATGTTGTTCAATTGAATTGCTGTGTAGATTATATCTCGCTGATTGACCTGATGTGTCGAAGGCGGAAGTTTCGGTAGCTGGTTTGTATCGTGCCGCCCACCCTTATTCTCAACCGGGTAATCAATATCTTGTTTGGCGAAAGCGACGAAAGTGAAATTTGGTTTTATGTTTGATGACGCTATAATAAACCGTTTAAAGATCGAAGATTGAACAATGAGTGGATTAGATTCGATTGAGTGATGATGTTGATTGATTGCTAAGCTACGAAATAGCGACTGACCTGCAATAGAATTTGAAACCCGATTTTGAAAAGTATAATCTTTATTCCTACTCAAAACAAGGAATTTTGGCACAATTTTGTCTGTTACTTATAAATGCGTTTATTTGCTGGCAGCCAATTAAAAGCCCCATAATAAATTTAAAACTTTCCATAAATAATTTGAAAATTGCCAATAAATAAATAGAGGTGGAAGCAATAATAAACTATTAAAGTTCCATAAACAAATCAAAAAGCGCATCAATCAAAACTTCCCATAAATAATTGATTTTCGAGCAATAAAAAAATGCCAGATTTTCCACAAATAAATCAACAATTGCAATAAAAAACTATATTTTTCCAACAAAACTTTTCGAACATATTACATCGTAGAACTATGATAGAAAGACTGAAACTATGTGTGCAATTTAACAGACAATTGCTTGCTGTCCGAACTCGCTAACGCTCGTCGGACTTTAAAAAGGGATAACATCTCTGGTCGCATTCTACCGGGCAAATTCTTGGATCTGTGGATTGCCTCAGTTCCTCAATCCTCTATGCGGCTTCGCCGCATGTCTCCGCCAATACTTTTAGCTAGATTTGCATTTAAGTTAATTGCGCATTGTTTCGTACTTATTGCTAAATTTTCAATTGCTTTTTTTGGTGTTTATCAATTGGGAATTTTTTAATTATTTATGGAAATATCATGTTTATTTAAGGAAAATTTAAACTTTTTTAGTGGAAAAGTTTAGTTATTTATTGCAATTATTGAATTATTCGTGGAAATTTCGACATTTTTTATTGCTTGAAAATCAATTATTTATGGGACATTTTGATTAATTTATGTACTTTTTGATTTGTTTATGCCAATTTTTTAGTTTATTATTGCTCCCACCCTTATTTATTGGCACTTTCCGATTTTGTTATGGAAAATAATCACTTTTTTATGAGTCATTTATATTTAAGCCTTATTTACTTGCATCACTAAACACTCTTGAGGGTTTTACAAGCAGTTTGTTTCAGGTATTAGTCAAAGAATTTCTTCAGCAACACCTTCTAGGATTTCTTCGAGAATTTCCATGCACGATTCTTTCAGAAATTTCTCAAGGGATTTTTTAAAAATATCTCCAGAGATTTACTTATTAACCTTTCAGGACGCGCGCCATAAGGCAGTTGAAACTGCACCGCGCTTGCGCTGTATACGACGAGCGAGTTTTTTTTTATATCGTTGTTCTTTTTACAACGGTGCGCGTCCTGAAGGGTTAAATGAAATCCTTCCAGTAAATATATTAAATAAAAACCATCCAGAATTCTTTTGAAAGTTTTTCCACGGATTATTTTTGAAACTTCTTCAGGAATTCTTCCAGAAGTATTTTAAAAGAATTTCCCATGAATGTAAGCAAGGGATTTCATCAGAAATCCTTCCATAGGGTTTTTTCAGAAACACATCTTGAGCTTTTTCAAAAAATATTCTTGGAAAAATTTGACAGAGGTTCTTCAGAAATATCTCTTTGGATTCCTTCAGAAATTACTCAAGGAATTCATTCAGACATTACTTCACTGCAGCAGTACTTCATAAAATTACACATAATATAACTGGAGACATTTTGCGGGGATTCCCTGAAGAAATTTCGAAAGGAATAACTGGAGAAGTATTTGGAGATTCCAGAAAGATATTATAAAAAACCCGAAGAGATTCCTGAACCAAATTATTTGAACCAACTATGGAGGAGTTCTGAAGTATTCTATGGAGGAGTCTCTGTAAGAATCTCTGAGTAATACCTAGAGGACCTTCTTGAGATGGGACTCTGGAGGAATTCCTAGAAGTATTTTATTAAAAAAAATCTAAAGTAGTCTTTGTAGGAGTTTCTGGAGGAATTAAAGGAAGAATTTAAGGAAAAATTCCTGTATGAGATTCTGAAAAAAAAACATACCTGAAGAGATTTCTAGAGAGATCTTCTGAGGAATTTCTGAAGCGAATCTTAGAAAACCTTCTAGAAGAACCCTCCAAACATTGTCTGCAGGAATCTGCATGTCTGCACAAGTCTCATATTTCTGAGCGGATTTTTGGCGAATTCTCTGAAGCAAACCCTGGAAGAACTTCTGAAAATATTCTGGAGGAGTTCTTAAAAAAAATCTTGTAAAATGTATGAAGGTGTAAGAGGACAAAAATTTCTAAAACATTTCGCTAAAGGAATTTTTGAAAACTAGCTGAAGTTTTAAACAAATCTGGAAGGAAATTCTTGAAGGAATCACTAAAATATATTTCTAAGTAAATTGAAGGAATCGCTGGGAAAATTTCAGGATGAATAATTGGAGGAACCTCTGGAGAATTTCCTGCAAAAATCTGATGAGAAATTACTGGAAAAAAATACTGGAGTGATCTTTGATAAAACTTCTGATGGATTCGCTACAATCTGATGAAGAATTTCTGCATGAATTGAATTTTTTGAATTAATGGCTGGGTGAATCATCCTGGAGTCATCTTTGGAGGAATTCTTGCTAAAATCAATAAAAATAGTTAATGCAATAATTTCAGAATGTTTTAAGAAATTATTGGAAAATTTCGATAGAAATATCTGGGCAACTCCTAAAGGTAGACTCTATATTTAGAAACAGTCGTGAATTTTCGTCGAATGCAAACTCTTTTTCAATGTTTCTGTCGAACATAGATACGAGTGTCAACGAAAGAGATGTACATCAACTAGTTGTTCGCTGTATTGGCCCCACTGAACCCAAGCACATTGATATTACAAAACTGACGTCGTATTGGACTGGTCGGAGGACACCGGATTATGTTTCTTTCAAGGTGATTTTTGATGGAAAGTACAAAGCTGGTGCAATGGATCCCTCTTCATGGCCGGTAAGTTAATGTCAGATTCAAAGAATTCGTCAGCAGATGCAACAAAACTTGGAGACTGTGAAGAGTTGATTTGTTTGATTGTTAGTTCGACCAGATATTTTTATAGGATTTTTTTGTGATTAATGATGTTCTGTGTTTGTTGAGATGAATTTTATAAATTGTTTTTGCACTAAGTCTATCGTTGTGTTTGGTGAAAATGCTGCGTGTGAATATTTGTTGTTTTTCTTATTTTAAGATATCCAATAAGACTCACTAAAGTCAGTTGAATTAACAAATAAAATAAACAAAAAATGAATAAAAAAATAAACTTTGAGCTGCTGGGGAATCGCATCCCATGGTGTTCTAGAAATGTTTCGGTACCAGAATAACCGGATGTTATTGCTCCATACACTTGCTGGTCCTTGAATTAATATTTTGCTTATTTGTGTTATTAAGTATATTATGTATTAGGTATTAAGTATATCATCCAGATTAAGAAAAGCCATCCAAACAGTGTGTTCAAGGTACAAAATTGAAATAATTTATTTGAAGGCGTAACAGAATGTGGGACGCTGTTATTTTGAAACCTTCAGAAACCAGCTCTGATTTTACCAAGACATCACTTGTCAATAATGAGTTTTAGAAATTTACATAGAACAGGTATATGACTTTGTGAATTATTATCTTACATTATTATATTGAAGAACCTTTTATAAATTTCCTGGAGATTTTCTTACACACAAAGAAGGCTAAATTTGTTTTTTGGGTACAGATAACAAATGAGTGGGTAAGGAGTAAAGGGGTGAAAGTGACAAAAGTTCATTTTCGAGTAAATTAAATGGTTTAATGTTTTTCGCCAATTCGATCATCCCATATATGAAGGTTCAAAATCGACCCAATTTTCTCCGGTTTATTGTAATTTTTCTAAACATCGTAAAAATAATCTCAAAAAAGTTCCTGAAAGCTGGCAACCTGAAGAATTTTTCGATATGCTCTGGTGTATGTTCACATACACCCCTTTGCATCTGGGACCCTCGAATTATTCTATTTGTAGCGTTCCACTTTCTGCCGGGTTCGTTGCTGCAGCATTACCGCCCACGCTGCGTTCTTCTCCTCCATAATCGCTCAGTATTCCTCGTTGAATCTTCGTTCCGTCCACTTCTTCCTACGTACCCGATGATGCTCGCGGCTGCGTCGTTGATGGATGTTCGTAACTGTACTAAGCGTTCTAGGGGTCAAGCTCATCCTCATCTGGTAACGCTGTCGCGAGGTATTGCGGTGAAATCTGATTGCTTTAGTCGCTCTAGGATGTACCGTGAAGATAGCCGACACCAAGGATGGGAACACTCACTTGGAAAGAGTTACACTCACTTGCAGTTTTCTCAACTCAGAAGCGTGCAATCAAGAAACGATGTATGGACGACTTTTTCCTTGTGATTTCATCTAAAACTTTGCCGAATAGAGTATGCGTCGCACACGCATACCAAAGTCACGAGGGAGCTGCGAAGGCAACTCTCCACGAGGTGAATGTAAATTACACTCACCTCGTGGAGAGTCGCCTTCACAGCTCTGTCACGACTTTGGGATTCGTGTGCGACCCCTACTATATTCGGCAAAGTTTTAGACAAAACCAAAAGGCAAAAGTCGTCCATACATCGTTTCTTGATTACACGCTTGTGAGCTGAGAAAATAGCAAGTGAGTGCAACTCTTTGCAAGTGAGTGTTCCCATCCCTGGCCGACACCGTACATTGTTGATTATGGAAAGTTTTGAGCGCAGTTTGGCCATCACTAGGTTGTGGTTGGAGTCGATTTCCCACCACGATAGTTCCTGACGTCAAGAAAGTGGTCGATTTTCAATTCCACCTGCTGTGGATCTCCAAGTGTAACGATAAGGGAGGCTGTGTTGGAAGAAGATGCCATGAATGGTCATGTTCATAGAGTTAGCGAAATCAATGAAGCGCATGCCATTTACGTTCACACCTGGTGACTGCTGAACTTTCCTATCTTAGGTCTAAATTTCTCCTCCTCGCCTACCTGAGCCTTTTGGTCTTCTATGATAATTTTGACGTCGTGGCTTGGGCAGCGGTCATACTCAGGTTCGAGCTGTGCGTAGAATGCGAGCTTGTCATGTCATCATCTGTGCTTCCTGAGCGAGGGCTGTACACGTTTATTATGAAGTTGAAGAAGCAGCCCTTGATCCTCAACTGCTCGTCGATTGGCCACCAACCGATCACCCGCCTGTCCAATACACCTCCTGCGGCGCTACGATGCCGAATCCGCGGTCCTTCAGTAGATCGGTGAGTATGCAGGTGCTCCCAATGAAGTTAAGAGTTTCACGTTTCCAATCGCAAGTCCTTTTGGTTCGCTGGGGTCTTTACCGTTGGTCTCGGCTAGTACTATTCTGTACTGATTTTCTGTTGCAATGTTTTTGCAATGTTTTTTTTCTATTTTTCTATGTATCATATTGTACAGTTGAGCTTAGAATCCTTCCCTGGCACTCGGACGTCAATCAGCCGCCCCTAACATGAGGATCAGACGCTGTTGTGAGCCACTTCTCCTGGACAACAGACGCGTAGGGTTGCAGGAGCAAATTCCACCTTTCCCGTTGTCGGCCAACGATCAAAGTTCCTACTGGAGGAGGTTACACGATCTTCCCTACGGTGGCTCGGTGAGGTTGCCCGGTTGGTGCCACGTGAAGGTAGGGATAAGAATTGCTGGGCAGAGGCCAGTGATCTCAGCTTGGTGTTTCAGATTGTGACCGGTACTATCGAGATGGACACCCTGTCTCAAAAGGTACAATCACTTCAGTAGTGACAAGCCGTCACTGTTCATAGAATAAAGCCTGAATGTTGCCCACAAATTGATATCACAAAGTTAATAAGTTTGGGAAAGTTATCAAGCCGGTTATCAAGAGGAGATGAATAGCAAGACGAAAACTACAGGAACAGAACGAGCAATTTAATACTTTAATATAGACACTTATTTTATAGTTATAGTCTTATACAGGGGTTACTCAAAATAACTGGGACAGGTAAAATTTTCACTTTTCAAAAAATGTTCAACTCGCTGTAACTTTTCAAAAAGTGCATCAAATATTCTCAATTTTTTACTGTAAGTTCATCAACTAGTTGTGTATCAGTAGTCCAATTTTGGAGAAGATCGGACCATTGTCCACGGAGTTATAAAGATTCTAGAAAAGGGTAAAATTATCCGATAGCCAACTTTGAGCTGTTATATCTCCGGATTCAATGAACCGAATGCAATGAAATTTTGACCATTCATGACTTGTATAATTAGCTATGAAAAACCTTTGACTTAACTTAAAATTCTTAACACGGGAGAAAATTAAAATGATTAGATTATTTTTCTAATAAAACACCAAAACTTCAACATCGTTTCAATATTCAAGATGCAAATTATAGTTCAATTTATTTCCCTCTAAATGACTTATACATAAATGTGTTTTGAAGGAAAGTTACAACATAGCCGCTAATAAATTGAAAAAGTAATGGGATGCATATTAGAAATTGATGAATTTACTAAAAAATCGTGAAATGAATGAAATCGTTATAACTTTTTCTTTTGTTAAAAATTTAAAGTTAGGTTAAACGTTTTTAAGAGTTCATCATATAAGTCATGAATGGTCAAAATTTCATTGCAATCGGTTCATTGAATCCGGAGATATAAAAGCTCAAAGTTGGCTATCGAATAATTATACCTTTTTCAAGAATCCTTATATCTTCGTGAAGAATAGCCCGATCTTTTCCAAATTTGAATCACTGATACACAACTAGTTGATGAACTTACAGTAAACATTTGAGAATATTTGATGCCCTTTTCAAAAAGTTACAGCGAGTTGAACATTTTTTGAAAAGTGAAAATTTCACCTGTCCCAGTTATTTTGAGTATCCCCTGTAGTTCAAATGAATAATATTGAATGTCATGCAAAAACTACATACTAAATGCTTAAATCAATCTACCAAACATAGGCACTAAAATCTAACCTAAGAAGTTGGCTATATCACAGCTAGTTGCGTTCGGTGATTTTTACCGAAATCTTAACTGCTGAGCGTTCAGTAACGGGTTTTTAAAGAAATTCTGTAAAAAAGATGCCACATTTGGGTAAAATGTTCTAGTTTATCTGTCAAACTCCAACAAAGTTCGGCAAAAGTAGCAAGTATTACCGAATTTTTCCTGTAAAATAAACTTAACGGTTTAGATTTCGGTAAAATATTACCGAAGTCAGTGATTTTTTCTAAATATGTAGGGCCCAGAATTGTAAGGGACACTACTTAGTTAGATTGCCTATTGGTAATCTTGTAATATTGGAAAAAAGTGATTGTATTTTCAGTTTTAAAGCGGTAATAAGATGCCAGATGATCTGGCATCATTTGTTCAAAGAACTTAGCATAAGTCATTTGCAAAATGTTAGATCCAAATTTTTATATCTGTTTTGGTTAGAACAAACCATGTCGCCAATATCGTCTGCGTTACTCATTTTTTTCCAGTAGTTGCTGGCGCCTCCAACGTCTTGAATTTTGCATCCGCAATCTAATCGTCTGATAACGTCCCGCTTGTCACGACTCAGATTTCTTCTGAATAGATTCTGCCCCTGGCGTACACTTAATTATTCGCAAACATTGTATCTATCCACTGCTCGATTCGTTTCCTCTTGGATCGGCGTGGCCAAGGCGTGTGAAGGAAAATCAGAAACAGAAACTAATCTCACCTCGACAGACACCAAACCGATAAAGTCACACACATGGTTGGCATGGCAGAGATCAAACCATAGGTACTGATTGATAAAGGAGGAAATGGTCTCGCATTGCCCAGATGGGGAGCCCTGTTAGGCCCGGGTGACGACAGACAACATCAAGCGTCCAGAACGGGACCTACCGTTATCTTAATCTTAATAAACACACAAACACATACATTTTCCCGCGTTCGAATCGGTTCGAATTGAAGCTGGAAACCCGAAGTGGACATCACATTGGAACGTGTGCTACACGCAGAGCACTGCTAGATGAGGATGACCACTAGCTGCCACCACGTACGGAACCTCCTTGTGATGGATTCCAGTTCTCTCCTGGTTTCCACAGTCTGATGGTGAGGAGTGCATTGATGGAAATTGATGTCACACAGTACCCTGGATCGGGTCTCCTAAACAGACCAGCCAGCAACGGAAAACGGGTTGCATATGGGTGTAGAACTGTTGTTGGAGTTGGTTTCCAGCGCACGGTTGATGCATTTGATGCAATGCATTAGATAATGTCACCGTGTCAGTGAATTGCAATGAGTATCGCCTGTTGAATAGGCAATGCGAATATGTGTACTGCCAAGGAAGAAAGTTGCATTTCCTTGGGGATCACCAATCCAACCGCCGTAGACGGCCCACTTAGAAGATGGTAGGAACCGTATCGGCCGGCAGTCGGTCGTCACCTAGAGGCGGCTTGGAACGTTGAACTCCACAAATGGAAGTTCCTCCAGGGGGAGAAAGATATGTTCCCGCTTAAGGAATTGTTGGTCTCCTTTGGTGGTGAAAGAGTGGAGCATTCAAACAGCATGCGCAGGGGATCCCGAGGGGTTCCAATTCCGCTGTGACAGAGTTGTGATAGACTTGCGATTGGCATGAGAAAACTTATCGCTATGCCATTCCTTGGTACCACGCCGCTGGATAGTGGGATATATACGAGGTCAGATCTGCACATAAAATATCACTGAAAATTGAACTTACCAAACATAATATTACGAGAGACTCTCGGTAAAAGGGGAGTTACACGGAGGCCTTTATCTGCACTGCAAGAATGTAAATATTTTTTTGCAATTTCTCATCGTAATAGGCTGTTTTACCTCACGCAAATCTGACAGGAAAAGGCCTACTTTCCCACACCAAATTAACAGTGCTGTAATGGTTCATTACAGCACTGATTTGCGTTGCGTAATGAACCATTACAGCACTGTTTTCAGTTTTGGTCAACTTCTTGATGCTTTCTGAACGCAGTTTTGAAAAATTGTGACAACTGCACAGTATAACCTGTTACGATCAGATTTTCTTGAACATGGCTAGGAACATCAGTGTGCAGTTTGATGAAAAAGTTTTGTTAAAAACTATCCTCAAGTGGTAATTAATGAAATTGCAAAAAACTTTGTACGCATCTCGGTGCAGAACTCGATTTTTACAGCACTCGTCGTACTTATCCAACTCGGCAAGCCTCGTTCGATAAGTGTACAACTCGTGCTGTAAAAATCTTCATTCTGCACCTTGTTGCGTAAACTACTATTTCCCGCTGTCCAATGCTTGGGATGTATACCGCTGATACCCTCTGGTGTGTCCATCAGCAATGTTATTATCAGGATGAAGTGTCGTCTTGGCTGGTGCCAACTGGTTCCAAAGTGTAGGATTTTTTTCACGTTCCGCAGGATGAAGCTGTTTCTGATAGAAATGTTATCACTGGCTGAAGAGTTAATTGGGTGCTTCCGGCGTTGAACAGGGTTTGGACATAGCGTGAGTTATTGGCGATATGGGATATTAAATCAACATTAATTATTGTCGAACAAATTGAAATACCAGACAGTGCGTTCACAGATCGAAAAAAGAGTGCAAAATTCTGTGACATATGATGCACATGATTGGAGCGTGGGATATCAAAGAAGTTTACATAACATACCATGTAAAAGTCATAAAATATCATGTAAACTTCCATTATATGTCATGTAATTCTGCGTGACTCTGTGTGTTTACATGACATATAACACAAATTTACATGATATATCATGTAAACCATCATAACACTAAGTTTACATGACTAAACTGAAGTTTACATGACGTGTAAATCTCATTATTTTTATCTGTGTTGTTAAATTGAATCTGAGATGGTATGCTTCGTGCATTAGATATTAACTGTTATTTATGTTACCCAAAGGGTTTGACCAATGTGTTCAACTATTTGTTTTACATTCATCAACGGATTTAATTCGTTCGCCTCGAAGGTGCTTCAAAATCCTCGTAAATATAATTCTAACTGTAAATACGAATACCCATATAGAAAAGCGGTCTCCTATCGAATTTTAATATAATTATAGCACTTGTACGAATACGACGATCAACTTTTTCTCCCTTTGCAGTTCGTAAAACTCTCTTTCAAATAAAAACACTTTTTCGAATCATCCCAAGCAGTACACCATTCTGGCAGCCGCCGGCTCCCTCTCCTTCAGGAACATAAAGCCATCTGTTTGTCTTATTTTTCCCTTTTCCAAACTTCAGTACCGTAAGGCCACATCTCGTCAACAAGCCTAAAATACGTCATCACTCGCGTGGATCCTTGTTAGTCTGGCATAGCCACCGCCTCAGGAAAAAAAAAAATCCCAGCTGGGACGCATCTCTCGAAGGGAGATAATCTTATTACTTATACTTATTACTTATATATATAATATATAATATATAATCTTATTACTTATATATATACTTATATATTTATCTCTGCTTTGGTCTTCGGGTCGGGATTGTTGTGCACCAAATCGAAGGATTCGTATTCCGTTCCGTCTCAGCAATCAACCAACACCGGTTTAGCAAGATCTGCTTGGAGCGTCGTAAAAATTTATTATGGACAAATAAAAACGAAGCGAGAATTTAATAATAATCAAATTTAGTCTTGCGGATGTGGCCGCTTTGCACGCATGGCTACGTTACCGTACATGCGTAGAGAGTTTCAACGTTCATCTCACCTATGGAGTTTACAATTCCGTAATAATTAGCGAAAAAGCCGTAACCAACAAAATGTACACAATTTGAGTAATTGCAGGAGTGAAAAGATGCCAGATTTGTCTTCTAAATGCTCACAAAGTTTCCTTGATATCACTTTTATAACTATTGAAAATCACTGATTGAGTGAAAGGCGTAATTCCATTCTATTCCAAACGAACAAAAACAAGAATTACGCCTTCTACTCCTTTGTTTTGTTTGGTGTTTTGTTTACGAAAGTGAAAGGCGAAACTGAAATCAACACGTAAACACGGAGAAAGCAAATGGCGAAATTATGTCAAAATCATAAATAAGGCGAATAGTAAAAGGCGATTCTGAAAATGATATCGATTCGAGGCGCATAGTATTGGGCGAAATTAGCATTCTCAGGTATTAATTCAGGCGTTATTAAAGAAATGCAATTTTTAGTGCAAAAAATATCAAATTCGTGCAGTGTTTTTAGAAAAACAAGAAACTATGTCAGAACTGTATCAATTAACCTTATTTAAGTTGAATTATTCTGTATTACTTCTAAATAGGAATTGAAATTTGATCAGCAAAATTCGGTTGTTGTTTTCGCATTGTTATTGTTTTGTTAGTTACGCCCTATTCGCGAATTACTCCCGAATTTTTAATCGAAAGACTAGTTATGATGCATAGAGACGGGCTTGGTGGTATAGTGGCTACCGCTTCTGATTCGTATGCAGAAGGTCATGGGTTCAATCCCTGGTCCGTACCTTTCCTCCTACTTTGTATCTTTCTATGTACTTTCTCCCTCATCTCTATATATACAACTCATGCGGCTTTAGGACGTTTGGTCGAATGACATTTGGTCTAAAGTACATTTGGTCGAACAGACATTTGCTCGAATGGACATTTGGTCGAATGGACATCTGGTAGAAAAACACTAAATGATGGAGACTCGAGTGGAAAATAATATTTTAGATTTCGGTATCGTATAGCAATTAAATTGTGGGTCTTGTACCATTTGGGCAGGTGTACCTATTTTGGGCACTTGCTGCTATAACTAAGTCAATTTTAAACCGATTGATTTGAATTTTTGTATAGAGTTAGGCACGTATAGTATCTAACTCTGTGCAAAAATTCAAATCAATCGGTTTAAAATTGACTTAGTTATAGCGGCAAGTGCCCAAAATAGGTACATCTGCCCAAATGGCATAAGACCGTATTTAATAATATTAAACATTAAAAATCAAATATTATAGTGCTGTGTAGTTTTCGATGGCATTGTTGGAGTAGTTGATTTTCCATCGAAGATTTCTTTTTATTTTTAATCTCGGCTTTTCTTTCAAGTTTCATAATTTCATTACGTTTTTGTGTATAACATACTGGCTTCTCCTTTTCAACATATGCTGTTCTTTCAAGTTTGTTATTTGTGCTGAGAGTGGACATTATGGTTATGATTTTTTTTCAATGCTTTTTTCTTCTTTTGAACATAGGCTATTCTTTTAAGGGTATGCGGTATGGAATTTTTTCAAAGCGAAACGAAACGAAACGATATGTGAAGTTTCTGACGCAATGCGGTACGAAACGAAACGAAATTCAAAAATGTTTCGTGATATCGATACGAAATCCGAATTCACTCGGTATTTTTCGAAACGAAACGAAATTTTCGAAAAAGTTCCGCGGAATTTTGCAGTTATATCCAATTGATCAGGAAATGGATGCTGCGTGTTTGAATTTTTTTTTCTAGCGTTGGCGTGGCGGTGTTTCAGTTTAGTCTCATCTTCAAGACTTCATTTGCTACAGTTCCATTTATAGGTTTGTTGCTGGGGCTGCCGTTTTTCTACCGTTTCTCTCATCAAAACCGACATTGGATTTGTCTTCGGTAAGCTAAAATGCTAAAATAATACATTTTTTAGAACAAACATACACATGAAAAATGGAACTACTCACAAATTCGGTGATCTAATTAGGAAACACCTCCTCACAAAACATACAATTGAATTCCTATTCGCATGCATTTTATACAGAATGAATGACTAGGGGTGTTCAAATATAATTTGATATGTCTAAACATTTCAGATAAGTACCCAACTTTGCCTAACAAGGGGGGAGGACCATTTGGGCCCTGGATCGATTCTGACCACTTTGAGCTGTAAGTCAGCCAATATTGTAGCAATTTACTTGGAGTTTGAACATCTCACTGCGTAAAAAAATCAAGTCATTTGTACAGATGTTTCTTTTTCAATGAGTAAGATTTGAAGCAACTTGCTAGTGGAATCAAAGGAGAATATAGTGGGAATTTGAAGTTAAAGTCCTAATGGAGTTTGTAGATAAATACTTGGAAAGATATCTTGGGGAGTCGCGCGTTTCCCACAGTAGAGTAGAGTGGGACAAAAGTTCGAGTGGGGCAAGAGTTTCTTTTGAAGTATTTGAGCGCAATTCAAATTATTTCTTTCGGGAGTATTGTGTTGTTCTTTGCTGTGCTTGCATCGCTCTTGTAAGGGGTGAGTATGGCAGCATAATCGATCGCGTTCGCTATTGTCTCGAGTGAAAATCAAAACAATAGATGCGCGGGTGTTTAGTGTTCAGTATTGTGTTGTTATTTGTTGTACATGCGAGTGTCGAGAAATAGTGTCGCACGATTGTATCGTTTTAGCGATAGGTCGACGGGTGCTCGAATGAATGATTGATGATCGGTGAACAAGCTCTTGTTTTTCTTTGAAAGATGCAGTAAATTTATCTGTTAGTTTAAAATCATCATTCAGATATTTACTCAACAACAACTGCAAAGTTCGTCACTGGAAGTGTCGGCCAAATTTTCCAATTAAATTTGTGTTTAAAAAAAATCTCCTACATTTTTGTACAGTTCGGCACCTTACGGTGCTGGCCACACTGATTTGATCCATAGTTATGCGTCAGTATTTTGCCTAAGTTTGTGCGGTCCGTCACTGTCAGTGTCGGCATAATATTTTGTTTCAATATACCGATTTCATGGCAAGTAGCATAATGGTTCACCAGTCCTCTCAATTGCGAGGTGACGCAAAATATTTTTCATTCCATAAATTTTTATTCAAAATTTTCATGGTCTCACCATTCTTCCAAATTGTGAGGTGACACATTTGTGTGTATACTGTACTGTTGCATGGATCGCATCACTTACCAAAGTGTATCCCTGATCTATGTAACTATCAATCCCTCCCTACTAACAAAACTCCTTCCCGTGACCACTGTGGAGGGTCCAGTAGTACATACAACCTCTAGTAGCAACAGTTGTCGAACTAACATTCCTTCCCTTCCCCGGTAGACCGTAAGGACGTGGCCAGCGCCGTTATTGACCCAAAAAAGTTTGAGCTCTCGAAAAGTGTACATTGAGGATGGTGGCAAATCCCAAGCCCCAACCAATTGGATCTCTGTGCAATTTCGCTAGCTCAGGTCAATCACGGAGAAGCAACTACGAAGTGTACGGTCACCAATGCTCAATGCTCAAAATACTTGGAAAGATATCTTGGGTATCCAAACTCTAACAATATCTTAAATACAAAAAAAAAATAAAAAACTTTCGGATTCATTTCTCGTGCAGCTTGTTGATGATTATTACCCCTCTACTTCCCACGATTGCTCTAGAGCACCATCGATTTTCGACGAACTCCAGACAAGCGGAATTAGATAAATATGATGCAATACTGGTAATTGAACGACTGTAGGGTTAATTTAGAGTTTTTTCCGGCTACGCAGTCTTTAATAAGCTAACGACGTTTGTTGTTATCCCAACGTTTCGACGCTTGGTGGGCGTTAGCTTATTAAAAACTGCGTAGCCGGAAAAACTCTAAAATATGATGCAATACTTTTTAGAATATGATTGTAATCTCATTATGTAAAGCCAAATCCAAACTACTTGTTTCAAAAGTGTAACTGCTGATAAACAATCAAAATACTATTGATTTACAACTATTTTCGTTGGTTTTGAAAAATTTGGCCAATTTGCAATAACTTTCGTTCAAACACTTTTTTCGGAAACGCTTTCTTGGCATAGGAATAGCCGTTCAAAGTCGTGGGAAGGAAAGGGTTAAGACAAGTTTAAAAAGACAGAGGAAAATCTAAATAAATTTAAGCATTAATTATAAAAATTTTGTTGAATCTTCAACGATTGAGGTAAGTTAATAAAAAATAAAAAAAAAACAAGATTTGTTTTGCGAAGATCAAATTGATAAAGAAGTCAAAATTATGGCCACGCCGATTCACGCCGACGCCGCCGAAAGTGCTCTCGGCGTCACGCCGATTACGCCGCCGCCGAATTAAAAAGCGCCAAACGCCGCCGCCGACAGATTTCAAATCGGCGCACACCTCTCCTGTAAGATGCTCTAATATCGATTGTTTATCAGAAACATGAAGCATATGATGTGGAAACATCAACTACTAGATGTTTACCAATCAAGCTAAAGAAAGCTTGAAATCTACAGCCTTCAAAGAAATGATGGATGATTGAATTTATCAGAAAATACCCTGAAAACTCACAGAGAATGCTTACGAAATATATGCGGTAATCATTGAAACATCCGCAAACTCAATCCGCAATCCGCAAATTCTAAAAATATAAATACAATCATTTCTAGATATCAGGCCAACAATTCTACCAAATAAAACTGGACTCAAGATTCTGCATGTTAAGCGGACCTGATGTTATGGTTGATGTGCATGCCTTTCTCATCGAGGACCTGGGATCAAAAAACCACTCCCAAAAAAATTTAAAAAGTGTTTTCTACCTTCAGGTCATTTGATTCGGGACTAGCCTAGGGTTATAGCTTTATGAATCGTACATGTATAATTTGGCCAGAAAATTCTACAGGATTTCTTATTAACGAAAGGAATAAGAGCTTAACCGCAGAGATGCCAGATTATTTTTATCAAAAATCTGTATCAATACAGATTTTTCTGTATCACCGTATTTGAGGGTATAGCAGACACCAAGAGTCCTAGATTTCAATAGAAACTAATAAAAATGTAATACGTTTTGACTGTTTTTAATTTTTGCTGGTATTTATTTTTCTAAAACATGTTTGGAATTGCATAAATTTTCATGAATTCTTCAAAGTTTATGCAGCTATTTATGAAGTTTTCATTAAATTTATTGGAAACTAGCTGTCCCGGCAAACGTTGTCTTGCCAAGCTGGTTTGGAGGTTTGACAACTGTTGAGTTCATAACATCACCGCACTCTAGATTGATTTCATTTCGATCGTGTTGATTTTCTTCCCAGCTAATGAAAAATCAGTACTTTATCATTATTTTACTTTTCTAGTGGATTTTCGCTAGGATTTTCGTATCTTTTTTTTACATATAAACACAGCCACCCTGAAAACGAATCAAATCGTGCAAAAATCATGCAGATCGGTTCATCCATTCGTGAGTTTTGTTGCCTCAAAGAAACTTGAAACTCATTTTTATATATATAGATAATTACAAATTCTGGAGAAATCTGTATCACATTTTAAAAATCTGTATTTTTTTGTACTCTGTATCTTGTCTGTATAGGGGGTAAACAATCTGTATAATACAGAAAAATCTGTATATCTGGCATCTCTGCTTAACCGCGAATAGCGTTTCGACACACACAGGCCCGGATCAAGAATTGCCCAAGGCCTGAGCGGATGCGAAGGTCCCTAGGTGATGAGAATACAAAAATTTCTATGTTATCAAACCAAAAAATAGTCTTTGTAGGGGGGCCTAAAATGTGGGGGCCTGGAGCCCGAATAACCACCCCCGGCCACCTCCATCCCACTCGTACATCCAGGGCTCATACAGATGTAATGGTAAATCCCTTATAATAGTTCCACTAAAAAAATAAACTTTTTCAAAAAAGGCATTTACACAATGAACTTGTTTTCGAAATTTATTAGACATTCCGCGGAATTCCGTTTAGTTTCGCCAAAATATATTTTTTTAAGGCGAAATTTTTAGAATTTGACGAAACGAAACGTAATTCAAAATCATAAATTTCGCCTGGTCCAATTCCGAGAAATTCCGCGGAATTTCGTTTCGAGGTGCATTTGGCGAAACTTTTCGGTATACCGCATACCCTTACCGCTTAGTATTTAGATCTTATAGCTGCAGACTTTTTCATCAGAGATTTTTCCTTGATTCAAACAAACGCAGTGCTGAGCGCGAGCCAAACATAAGTTAAACACGTTCAGTTTTTTTTAACAAGAACGCAGTAGCCATTAAACTTTTTCAGATCCCAATTCGTCTCTAAAATCTTGTGTGCTTTTTATATTTATATGTCATGCGAATAAACCGATCCGGTCACCCAGAACTCCTGAAATATAAACTACTAACAGGACTGGTCAGGCATGTTCCTGTTCTCAGTAATCTGAATTAGTTTTTGAGTCTAACGAGCCCAAGATTATTCACATCTGTGAAAAAAGTAAAGGATATATGACCATTTTAATTTAAGAAATACCAGGGTATCATGGTATCATGCTGGCTTTCTACGCTGCCGTAATTCTGCAAAGTGACGTAAGCGCCATTCCGGATTTCGGCGGCTTCTGGTATATATCTGGTGAAATAGAAACACTGTGGTATGTTCGCTATATTAGGATGCAAGATCTTATCGTACTCTACCATCTGTGGAAGGAAACTTTAAGAATGACCAAGAGTTTAATGAACAATAACCAGAAATGTGCCAAAATTGTTAATGTCACTTGTCACTTTGCAGAACTTCGGCAGTACGGATGTATTTTTGGCGGATACTGAATAAGTTTCATATATTTCTGAACGCAGAGTTCTGAGTTTCAACTTTAGCGTAAATGGATCGCGTTTAAATGCATCGCTGCTTTAGTCAACTACCGCTCAAAGACCAGTTATCCGAAAAATGGTTTGTATCTAAAGGCTAAATCAATATAATATGCACTTTGACATACACAATACGTTGACCTAGTGGAAATTAAATGGGGAGTGATTGTTTGTCAATTTGTTTGAGTTAAGTATTTATAGAGTTTTGGCCAATATGATAATAAAATAAGTTCAGTAACATATAAATTATGATACCGACATCTATACCTAATATTATTTTCCACTCAAATCTCTTTCCATCAGTTAGTGCTTTTCGACCAAATGTTCATTCGACGAATTGTCCATTCGACTAAATGACATATGCTTCTTCTTCCACAAAATGGGTTGCGATCAAACGTCATTCGACCACATGATTTTCGACCAAATGTCATAGATCCTTTACTATAGAAATAAAATTGAAAATATTGTCGACAATTTATTTGGGAGTTGATTTGATTATATCTGCGAAAATTCCTTGACATTTGCCTTGTAAATTTCTTAAAAATTGTTCGTCAATTCCAGAGATATAGTTTAGGAATATTTTCGGAAATTCCTTCATCATTTTTTCAATCCTTTAATTATTGGTTTGGCAACTTCAAAGATGATTCTTTAGCCATGTTTGTTATTTTTTTTTTGAGAATTTTTTGCAGTAGTCCCATTGGAACTTGATCAGCAATTTTTCGGAAATTTATTTGAATATTTCTATATAAATCCCTTTGGCTGATTCATTGATAATATCTTGTGCGATTCCGTTGTTCAGCACTTCCTTGGAGAATTTTATCGGTAATTTGTTTGGAAAATCCTTCAGTATTTTTTCTTATTTTATTTTTGTAAAAAATACAAAACAAGCTTTTTAAGCAAGTTCTCTGGAAATTCCTCCAATAATAACGGAAGACCTCCTCAGACAATTAGTTTAGAAATCCATTCCACAATTCCTTCTGTATGCTCATTGGGAACTCTTTTGCCAAGTGTAGAATTAGCATTTAAGTTAAAATACACGTTAATACAAAAAAAAAAACTCTTTTGCCCATTTCTTTGGAAATTTTCAGACATTTTCTTTGTAAACTTGGAAATTCTCAATTGGGCTTGCTAAAAAAATAATAAAAGAATTGCCAAAACAAGAAAAATTAAAATGGAATTGCCGAATGAAATTTCAAAGAAATTCTCGAAGGAATACTTAAAGAAAAACTGGAAGAAATTCCTGAAAACTTCCTAAGATGTTCCCAAAAGAATTGATAAAAAATTTGCCACCTATATTGAGAAACTTCCAAAGGAGTTGCCAAGAATTTTTTTTATAAGAATTGTCACAAAAATTCTTGAAAAATTTATGAAAGCCTTTCAAAAAATGATCAAATCCAATACCAAAACAAATTGACGAATATTTTTACAAGGAGTTGTGGAATTAAGTTCCCAGAAAATTTCCGCAGGTATTCACAAATGAATTTTTGAAGCAACGTTCAACGAATTTTCCAAAGAGATGTCGGTAGTAATTTCCAAAACAATTACTGATCGAATTTCCTATTGAATTGCCGAACGATTATCTAATGGCAACGTTAGCGAAATTCGTCAAATGAATTTCTGAAGGGATTTGAGAAACCATTCCAAAAAGATTTTTTTTGCTTATTCGTTTGTTTGAATGGCTCGGTCCAAAAAGAATTGCTGAAAGAATTTTGAAACTATTGATTATTTTTTTCAAAGAAATTCACAAAGGTAATTTTTAAGAATTGCCGGATGTTCCCGAAATAAACTTCTGCAGGAATTCCTTAAATAAGTAATAAAGAAATCTCTAAGGAATTGTCCAAAGAACTCTCAAAGGGGATAGAAAAATGGGTTTAAAAATAATTGTCGAAGGAGTTTAAAGAAATTGCCGAAGACATTTGAAATTGCATAGTAGAAAAAATAAATAAATAAAAAAACTACGAAAATTCCGAAAAAAATGCTGAAGGAATTGCCGAAGAAATTGCCAAAGAAATTTGCGAGGAAGTTCTCAGAGTCGGAGGAATTTTCAAATGCATGACCTAAGGAATTAACAAAGGAATTGCTCGAAGAATTAATGACAGTCTCATAATTCTGAAATTTGCTATTTATAAACAATTGGAAACGAGTGTCAAAATTTTACTGTTAATCAGTGCATACCAGTGCATTTAAGTGTCAAACTAACGCTATATTCTGTCAGCCAAGCCCAAGATAAAGCCTTTCTTTTCATTGCATTCGATGCTTATCGATGAGCTTATCGCGAAGCATCGTTGGCTAAAAACTTTATTGGTATGGTGTCGGTACATGCGAATGCTCTTTCTGTGTGCATGTCACCGTTCATGCCTCACCCTCTCCAACCAGCCCAAGAAAGTTTATTACCGTACGGGTTTGGGTTGAAGGGTATCAGATTTTCAGGAAACTTTTTCCACTGGCAGGGTTCATGGATATATGAATAAAAAAATGTGAAAATTTCAGGGTCGCCTAGGCTTATATGGTCATTTATCACCAAACTGGCCATAACTCAGGAACGAAAATAGGACACTCTAAAAGTTATTGGAATTGAAGTTTATAAAGTTTCTACTCAAATATATTTTATCAAAAAATTTTCGCGAAATCGAGCATAGTTTTTTCGGCTTTTATTTATGAATTTTGTCAACGGTGGAAATGTTGTGGAAATTTTTTTCAATTCATTTTATTTTATTCTTGAGTAAATTTGCTTTTATTTTCATAAAAAAAAACTTTTTTTCTACGATGTGTTGTAGGGGGCATTGTTTTTCCGGCTTTTCTTGAGAAAATTTGCTTCTAAGTAAGTAGTGTCAGGGGAAAACAAAAAAAAAATCCACCTCAGTTTTCTGGGAAAATAGGCGACACTGAATTTACTCATTTTTTTTATTCTGTGGAAAAAGTATCATGAAAATCTGAAATCCTTCGGAACAAGAACCTGCGCCGTCGTGTCTCTTCTGTGACAAGTGTGTTACTTGGGATCGCAGTCGGGCATGATTGGGCTGTTCGGGCGAGCGTGTGTCGGCACTTTCAGATGTGTACAAAATCGTTTGCGAGTTACATTGTGCTCATTTTACCACCTCTTTACAACTGGTCAGTACACAGTTCAATCGTAAGAGATGCAAATATAAGTGATAAGTTATGATGAGCACTCGTGAGGTGATAATTTGCAACATTGCATGTTATAATGAGCTAACGACCGCTGTAAAGCAGAAATCCCGAGAAGAAATTTTGAAAAAAAAATAGGAAATCTCGGAAAAATTTTCTGGAATTTAGCTATAACGAATTCCTGAAAGATCTTTGTAAACTTTTAAGAAAATTTTTAGAAAGACTGTCGCAAAAAAACTGTGATAGCATATCGAGGAGCATAGGCAGATATTCTGGGAGGTACACTTACATAAATTTTAAATGGAGCTCTGGGAAACTTTAGAAAAAAAAAATCAAGAAAGAACTCCGAGAGGAGAATTCCGGGAAGAGTTCTGAAAAGATAGTGCGAGAGAACTTGAAGAAGGGATTGCGGTAGAAAACCAAGGAGGAATCCAAACTGTGCGCAGTGGTCATTCGAAAAGTTTTTGGGTTTGATTTTTGTCCTGGCGAGTCAGTTGTTGAAACAAACAAATGCAACGGAAAGTCAGCAAGAGATAACGAACCGAAACGAATAATAATGAGAAGAGACTTGTGAAAACTTGGTTTGTGTAGCTTCAGGTCTTTCAACTTCAACAAGAGCTCCGCATACTGACCGATCTGCAGATTGACGTCAGAATACGTACAGGTTGAAGTATGCCACAAAAGTTCAACTTATTGGACGCAGTTGCTTAATTTCCCCAACAAGGGAGGACAAGAAAATGGGGAGACGGTGACTTGTTTCTTCAAGGCTGAGCGTCTGTTTTCCAACGGCTCATAACTACGTCGGTTCTCCAAGTGAGAGGCGGCTGATCAACGTCCAAGTACCACTGAAGGACCTAAGCTCAATTATTAACAGAGCCCTCCGGAAAGGTCAAATATGTATTGCAACGGTCAGCAACAGGCCAATATGAACTAAAGTCAATTACAATGACCCTAGAGACGATATTGGACTTGTCATTGGAAGCTCGGTACTGAGTAATCGTATTTTGAATGCCGCTTTACATGTGGTATCCCGGATTATCCCCCGTTATATGTCACCTAAAACAAATATGTTCTGGGGAAGTTATCAAGCCGGCTTCATCTACGGCCAGTTGAAAACGGACGAGATTTTCATTCGTGTGAACTCGTCCTCCAATTCTCCAGAAATGCTCTGAAAATCAGGTACCAACACGCCTTATGTTCATCAACCTCACAGAGCTTATGGGCCCATATAGCCGAGGCGGTAAACGCACGGGTATTCAGCATGACCATGCTGAGGGTGACGGGTTCGATTCCCGGTCGGTCCAGGATCTTTTCGTAAAGGAAATTTCCTTGACTTCCTTGGGCATAGAGTATCTTCGTGCCTGCCACACGATATACGCATGCAAAATGGTCATTGGCAGAGGAAGCTCTCAGTTAATAACTGTGGAAGTGCTCATAGAACACTAAGCTGAGAAGCAGGCTTTGTCCCAATGAGGACGTTACGCCAAGAAGAGAGAGAGAGAGAGAGAGAGAGAGAGAGAGAGAGAGAGAGCTTATGGAAAATCATAGACGAAAACGACTTTCCCGGGAAGCTGATCAAACTGACCCAAGCTGCGAGGAACGGTGTGAAAAACTGCGCAGGGGTTTCGGGTGACCTACCTAGGTCGTTTGGAAATCGTCAGCGATTGTGAAACAGTGACGGGCTCTATTTTTATATGTTTTAACGAGATTTTTAGCCGCAAGCTAGTTCATCTCTGGACCCACGCTTTACCTTCCTTTCTGAAGGAAGAACTCACATTTTGTGATTTTGTCGGGAGTGGGATCCCAGGTTCTTGGCGTGATAGCTTTAACCATTACACCAAATCCGCTCCACTGACGGACTCTGATGCCCACTATCTTCAACATCGCTTTGAAAGTTATTATGTGATGCACTGGTCTCAACAGCCAGGGTACGATTTTCACGAAATCTGGTCAATTTGTGTGCTTTGCGGACGACTGGATGTTGTCCCCAATACATTAAAACGGAAGTTTTCTTGGAAATTTCGCAAACATCTATCAATAAAGAATGTTTAATGCTTGCACTACCGTAAGTCGAGGATCTAAATATAAGATTCCCTGAGAGTATTTAGAAAATGAATCAGAAAAGAAATATTTCATGTTTTGAAATGCCATTTATAAATCACTTTGATGTCCACAGCTGTGCAGCACTCAAGTTCCAACGTCGAACTTCATCAGCTTACCTAGACACATCAAACGGTAAAATGGGATTTGCCGCTGCACCTCATCAGCCATCACTCAGCGGAAAGCTCGATCGATTGTGATAGTTATAGTCGTTCGTCTCTAATGCCCTCATCTTATAATTCCATTAGTTGCCTGCCTGCCTGCTCGCGTGGAGCATTATAATTCAATTTTTGACTCTGTCGGCCATGACGAAGCTTAATTTTGACTCCCTGATGAACTTTTAGAACAAATTTAGCCAAGGGCAAAGACCTCCCTCCTGTGTCTCTCTACGGTGTTGGGGTGTGACTGAAGCAACTGTACATTTCTGTCCATTTTATCTGCTTTTCTTGGAATCATTTCCATGAGGCAGATAATTCCTCAATTATCTACGCTTTGTCCCTATCGAAAACCTGTTGACCTACATTCTAGACGACTTCTTCAAGCACACCGTATTTCTCCCAATCGGATTGGAGCCCGGCTAAAGAAGCCATCCCGAAAAGCCGAGACATATGTATGCATAACTACCGAGATGTTATGGGCCGATTTCTAATAAAACCAAACACATTAGATTCGATGCGGCAGTCAAGAGGCCAAACAGCGGATTGACGACTGCGTTACC
Source organism: Aedes albopictus (assembly GCF_035046485.1). Classification (NCBI taxonomy): domain Eukaryota; kingdom Metazoa; phylum Arthropoda; class Insecta; order Diptera; family Culicidae; genus Aedes; species Aedes albopictus. The sequence continues at coordinate 329,670,248 of NC_085138.1, forward strand.
GGTACCGGCGGATTAGTATCAAGTTGTTTTTTTTTTCTCCTCGTGGCACCATGACTGAATGGACCTCAGTGGAACTGCATTGAACAAGATTCCATCGGATTCCATCACGGTCTATCGGAGGCAGAAAAAGCTATCAATTGCCTAAAAATCTGTGCACGATCATAGGTGTTCTGAAGAAATGTCTATATTTTTGTGTTTAGGTTGATCAACACCAATCGGTAGCTTGACTTTGCTTGACATGTGAGGAGGCTTATAACGGATCTTAACCAGTGGTATGACACGACAGTGTTTGATCGGTAGTTTATAAGACTAGTAGATAGGTAGTGGAAGGATTCGGATCGTAAAGTATAGTCTCAAGTCAGATGACAATCTATCTATCTATCTATCTATCTATCTATCTATCTATCTATCTATCTATCTATCTATCTATCTATCTATCTATCTATATATATAAAAATGAGTTTGAAGTTCCTTTGAGGCAACAAAACTCAAGAATGGGTGGACTGATCGGCATGACTCTTGCATGGTTGGATTCGTATTCGTGGTGGGTGTGTTTATATGTACAAAAAGTTACGAAAATCAGCTAGAAAAGTAACAAAATTGAAAAAGTACTGATTTTCCATGAGCTGGGAAGGAAATGAACACAACCAAAATGTAATCAATCTAGAGTGCGGTGCTATTTTGAGCTCAACAGTTGTCAAACCACCACAAGATGGCAAGACAAAGTTTGCCGGGACAGCTAGTAACTGATAAACATTCTCAAAATATCCATATGAAAAGCAAAGCAAGGTAGGTAAGTGTATGTGAAGTTTTCTGGTGTTGCAAAATTTTAATATTTGAAGTTATATGTTTGGATGACATTTCTGAGCAAATTTCTGGTAGAAATGCAGATTGACCTGGAATGTTTTTAGGATTTCTATAAACCTTATAGGAATTTGAAATTGATTTTGTTTTTCGAAAACTCATCAATGGACGTTTTTGGTAGAATTATTTGATGATAATGTGATGTGTTTATGATCCCTAGATATAATCAGCAAACTTTTTTAAGAATAATTCAATTTTGGAAAAAAAAGTAGCACACATACAGATATCAGAATTCAGATTTGTTGAAGGAATTGCAGACGCAACTTATGGTAAAAAAAATCCAGAAAAGATTCGTTTCTGCTTCTCAGTGCATAGACAACATCGTGATTATCACATGACATTTGATTTGAAATGAGATAATTGACCAAAGACAGCTCTTAAGGTAATAGGGGTACTCATTAAACAAATAAATTTCTTCGTAAGCCATGATTTTCTGCTCATTTGAAATGTTTCATGATTTTGCGAAAGAAATAATCAAAGATTGCCTTGGTGATCGTGACGTTTAATTTTTTTATGCAATTCAGTGTCATAATTTCTATTTTATACTACTCATTTTAGTATCATAATGACCAACTTTTCCGTACTGGTTCGTAATGCAACTGAAATGAGTTGCATAATAGAAAATAGTTGCATAATGTTCATAATGCAACTCATTTGAGTTGCATTATGAACATTATGCAACTCAAATGAGTAGCATTATGAAAAAAATCATTGCATAAAATTTTTGTATGGAACTCGTTGCAAAACTCGATTTTTTCAACACTCTTCGTATTTATCCAACTCGGCAAGCCTCGTTGGATAAATGTACGACTCGTGCTGAAAAAAATCAAATTTTTGCAACTCGTCACATAAATAATTATTAATTGGTTAACGCTGTTTAGTGAATCCCCCTAATAACTCTGAAAGTCTCCATAGAATACACAAATGAGGTGTGTGTCCAAAACTAGGGAAATATTATATCACCGAAAATATTCTTGTAATACCGACCAGTTGAAGATAAAGTTCTTCTTTTCCTTTTTCCCTGTCTCTCTACGTTCCCACTGGAACTTGGCTTGCCTCTCTTCAACTTAGTGTTCTTTAAGCGCTTCCACAGTTATTAATTAAAGGACTTTCTGCCATTGAATGAATTTGATATTGTGAGGCAAGCACAATGATACACTATGTCCAGGGAGTCGAGAAAATTTGCCCGACCAAAACAGGAATCGAACCCGCTGTCCACTAGGTTAACTGGAAACCCAAGATATGGCGTCGGGTATTATTCTAATCAAATTACAATTTGCAATTGCAATGCGAGGTTTTCAGGTATTTTGGACAGATCGTTACGTGTATAGATTTTGGAGACTTGCATTTGATTTCTCCACCTCTAAAGAAAAACATCTTTCAAGATGGTAGTGGCGCGTTAGTCAATTGAAAGCACTCCCAATCGACTGTATTATTTCACTCTTTCAGAGCATCTTCCGTTCCGCACTCCATTGACAGACTGTTCGAAGCTGGTGTCGACGATCATGAAAGCAGATGACTGAGAAGCGGAGCATTATGACCACTATTGCTACTGCATCATTTTCTTTTTTTTTTTCCTCCGACACACCTCTTCTACCGCTCAAAATCTTTTTTTGTGAATGGATTGCTATCGATTGTCTCGCGGATCAAAGGAAGCAAAATGATGATGATGATGATGATGATGATGATGATGATAATATAGTCTTCTCACCGAGTGCTTCCTCAACTCCCAAGATGTGCACTGCAATCGACGTCGAAAGGGAAGACCCTGTTTCAATTCAGTGAAAAGAAAAGCAAAATATTACTGCCGTTCATTGCTGGTTTGTTGGAGCATCTGAGAAAAAAATGCAAGGCGGAAAAAATGATATGGGAAAACGTGGGTTCGCAGCCGGGGAGGGAAACAAATGGAAAAGCGGCACGGAACTGCGGCGTGGACCAGAGGAAATCGAAATCGTATTGCTTTCGATGCTATTATCGATACTTTTGCTTTTATCTGCCGTTGCGACCCGACAGGAGATGACGGACTCAATGGAAGTACATACAGTGACTCAGTGTCGTGTTCTCACAGGGCGGTGGATCACACGAAAGCATGTTTGTAACCGTCACACGATGTACGAATGTCAAAAAGATCATGAGCCTCCTCGCAAATATAAAAGCAATCACTGTTAGATATTATTTTGTTTTTTTTTTTGTGCTTCCATTCATGTAATAAAAAAGATTCACAGTGATGTTTTCAATTGATTGAAGGGTGGAAATTCTAAGCTGCAACACTCCCGTAAGTGTAAAAATCTCTTTTTAGAAATGAGGAACTCGGAATTTCACTTCCTCTTTGATTTTTCGATAGTTTTGCGCCCACAAAAGAAAAGCTTAGTTTTTATATTGGCAGCTTTATGGTTGATCAGAAAAGCCTCTTTTATTATCTGCAATCATAAATCGTGTGATTAAAAAAAAGCGGCCTCACAAATATAAAAAAGGTTGCCTCTGCCATTTTTCAAAACGTTGTGCTTTCTCTATTTATAACAATAAAAGCCTTTTCTTACTATGGCATTTTTATTCCGCCCTCATGATTTTTTTTAAAGACACGGACACGTTTAATGCTTCCAGTGAGCTATTTGCTCTTTGAAGGAAGCACGACACTAGACAACGGACTAGCATGCAACGCCCAGTGGCACAGCCGAAAACTTTTCCTGACAGCTGCGACGGGATTCGAACCCGCGCTCCTCAGCACGATGCGACTAAAGGCTTGGTGACCTTAGCCCCACGAAGCCACACTTTATATCATATCATCATTAGTGAGGGCTCGGAGTCAGTTTGGGTTTCTGTTCCGGAGAATCGTTACCTGTTCTGTGGCTTAGTTGGTTAAAGCTCCGGCCTAGTTAGTATAGAGTTGTGAGTTCAAATCCCACTAGAACGCGATTTTTTCCCATTTTAATGCCTCAATTAGCCAATACATTCGGTGTCTTCTAATTTCAATTTTTGCCCCAGTACATTTTAACGTACCGTAAACTGGGGTGAAGTTGATCAGTGGGGTGAACCTGATCATTCAATTACCCACGAATATCGACTTTCAAGGAAGTTACCATTCCATTTTGATGTTACGTCATTGGATTGGAATGGTTAAAATAGAATTGTTGCTTTCTTGAAAGTCAGTATCCGCGGGTAATTGAATGATCAGGTTCACCCCACTGATCAACTACACCCCAGTTTACGGTACCGTAATCTGGAGTCAAATTGACCACTTTAAAACAACTTTTGCGCATAACATCAGTGGCAATTCAAATATTGCCAAAAGAATTTCTCTAAAACCAGTATCCAGTGGATCTCTATGAAACCATATGTTAGAATTTTGTTCAACAAATTTAAACTTCAAGTTAAATAACTCCAAAAATCAAAAAATTTCAAATGCCACTTTGGAGCGAAATTGATCAGTATACAATTAGGCATCGGTTGGAAAGGAAAATTTCCTTCTTCGTTTAATTTTGCTCTTCTAAACACGAATGAAGCGCTTAAAATCTTATAACTAGTGGATTTAATACTTAAAATGCAAAATTAAATTTTAAAATTTCCCCTTAAACACCTAATGGTAGACAATTTCATTTGAAATAAGTGATTTCTATCACAACAAATGACTATTTCGTCATAAAATGAACTGATTTTTACTATTCCATGTTCAGAATAGCCACATAAATTCCCAACCAAGGCTCCACAAAAATGTTAAAACAGAGAATTTACGGGAAGTCCTATTCGCAATCGATTGTTTAGTAACAATGATTTCAGCTAAATTAGAAATACATTGCAAATTCCTAAAAATAATAAGGCAAAACTAACTTTTTTTTCTTTAAAATTAAAGTCTACACTCAACTCTAGACATCTACGAACCAGATGACGTAGACAGTTTAAAATCATTACGACGCTTAATAGTTCCTAGTATGGAATTACAATACGTACTACCCGTATGATCAATTTCACCCCGTTGATCATTTTGACCCCGGTTTACGGTATCAGCAAATTGGTACAATCCTGTAAAGGGCAACATAGAAATGTGTCCCTTTACATATTTCGTTATAAATTTCTCAATAAATTACTTTGATAATTCTTTTAGGTAGATTTCCATGGGCTAAATCTGAAACTCCAGCAGGAATTACTTTAGAAATTCTTTAAGGGAATCGTTAAAGAAATCATCGGGAATTTCTCCAGGAGTTCCTTTAGAATTTCCTACACGATTTATTGATTCTGTCAGACATTCCTCCATTGGCTTCTTCAGAAATTTCTTCAGAAACTCGTTCAGTTATTTCTCCAGTTAGTCCACCAGAGATTTGTTCAGGAATTGCTCTCAGGGGTTCCACTGAAAGTTCTCGCATGAATATGTCTGAGAATTCGATGATATGATGATAACACTTTGTAGGCGGCATTCAAAATAGTGCTCGCCCTAAAGTTCTCACATTCCAAATGGTCGCCTTTCTTGTGAATGGGGCAGATTACCGCTTCCTTCCACTCCTCCGGTAGCTGTTCGGTTTCCCAGATCCTGACTTTCAGCCGATGCAGACAGGTGGCCAACTTTTCTGGGCCCATCTTGATGAGTTCAGCTGCGATACCATCCTTACCAGCTGCTTTGTTGGTTTTGAGCTGATGAATGGCATCCTTAACTTCCCTCAGCGTAGGAGTTGGTTCATTTTCGTCCTCCGCTGCACTGGCGTCGTCGTTTCCTCCGTTGCCGTGTGCTCCCGTGCCTACGTTCTCCACGCCGTTCAGGTGCTGATCGAAGTGCTGCTTCCACCTTTCGATCACCTCTCGTCCGTCCGTCAAGAGGCCTCCGTCTTTATCCCTGCATATTTCGGCTCGCGGCACGAAGCCGTTGCGGGATGCGTTGAGCTTCTGATAGAACTTCCGTGTTTCTTGGGAATGGCACAGCAGTTCCAATTCTTCACACTCCGCTTTTTCCAGACGGCGCTTTTTTCCCCGAAAGAGGCGGGTCTGCTGTTTCCGCTTCTGTTTGTAACGTTCCACGTTCTGTCGAGTCCCTTGCTGCAGCATTACCGCCCTCGCTGCGTTCTTCTCCTCCAAAACCGTTCTGCACTCTTCGTCGAACCATTCGTTCCGTCGATTCCGTTCCACGTACCCGATGGTGCTCTCGGCTGCGTCGTTGATGGCTGCTTTCACTGTACTCCAGCAGTCCTCTACAGGGACCTCATCGAGCTCGCCCTCGTCTGGTAACGCGGCCTCGAGATTCTGCGCGTATGCTGAGGCGACATCCGGTTGTTTCAGTCGCTCTAGGTTGTACCGTGGCGGTCGCCGGTATCGTACATTGTTCATGACGGAGAGTTTTGGGCGCAGTTTTACCATCACCAGATAGTGGTCGGAATCGATGTTGGCGCCACGATAGGTCTTGACGTCGATAATGTCGGAGAAGTGCCGTCCGTCAATCAAAACGTGGTCGATTTGAGATTCTGTCTGCTGTGGTGATCTCCAGGTGTAACGATAAGGGAGGCTGTGCTAGAAAAAGGTGCTACGTATGGCCATATTTTTGGAGGCGGCGAAATCAATGAGTCGTAGGCCGTTTTTGTTCGCTTGCTGGTGGGCGCTGAACTTACCAATCGTCGGTCTGAATTCCTCCTCCTGGCCTACCTGAGCGTTTAAATCACCTATGATGATCTTGACGTCGTGGCTTGGGCAGCGATCGTACTCGCGTTCGAGCTGCGCGTAAAATGCGTCCTTGTCATCATCAGTACTTCCGGAGTGTGGGCTGTGCACGTTTATTATGCTGAAGTTGAAGAATCGGCCCTTGATCCTCAACCTGCACATTCTTTCGTCGATCGGCCACCAACCGATCACGCGCCTCTGCATATCACCCATCACGATGAAAGCTGTTCCCAGCTTGTGTGTGTTGCCGCAGCTCTGGTAAATGGTATGATTACCTCTAAACGTTCGCACTATGGATCCTGTCCAACACACCTCCTGCAGCGCTACGATGTCGAACCCGCGGTCCTTCAGTAGATCGGCGAGTATGTATGCGGGTGCTCCCAAAAAAGTTGAGAAATCGGCAGTTCCACGTACCGAGTTTCCAACCACAAGTTCTTTTTGTTCACCGGGGTCGTTGCCGCTGGTCTCGGTTTGTATTATTCTGTTGCTGATTTTCCGTTACAATGGTTTTTTTTACGGCTGGCTCGTAGGGCCTGACAGCAACCCCCTACTTTCCGGAGGATCATAGTGCACAGTTGAGCTTAGAGTTCTTCCCTGGCACTCGGACGTAGATCAGCCGCCCCTAACATGGGGATTAGACGCTGTTGTGAGCCGCTCCTCCTGGTGAACAGACGCTCAGGTTTACCGAAGCAAACCCCCTCTTCCCTGTCAGCAAATTTCCCCTCCGGGGTTGGTTACCCGATCTTCCCTAAGGTTGCTCGTAGTTTCCGGCCGGTACCACGAGGAGGTAGGGATAGGAGTTGCTGGGCAGAGGCTAGTGGATCACAATCTGAATTGCGCAGCGTACCCAGCCTTTACCGTGCCTAAAAAGTGTGATAAAAGTGCACATTTGCCTCGGATCGTCTCGATGTCTTCGGTACACTTATTCCTGCATTTACAAGGAATAAGTGCACCGAAGACCTCAATTCGATCCGACGTATCCCTGCGCTGTAATCACACTTTGAAGGTGTGTGCACACTATTGTGTCAGTCCAATTTGGGGTGCAGTCAGCAATATTTACTCGTGTAGTCCATAGTGGGACCAAGGCCCATGTCATCCGTGCCCCCTCCTGAGTTCTTATTATAAATGCAATAACGATACCATCCTCACCAGCTGCTTTTTGGTTATGAACTGACAAATGACATCATTAACTTGTAACAACCTGGGAGCTTGGCAATTTCCATCCGCTGTTACACTGATGAAGTCGATTCTTTCATTGCCATGATCTGCAGTGCCTACGTTCACCATTCAGGGGCCAAAGGCTGAAAGTATCTATAATATAGCTAAATCAATCAACCATTTAGGTGCTCATTGTAGTGCTGCTCCCATCTTTTAGTTACTTCACGTCGAATTGTCAGAAAGCTGCCGTCCTTATAACTTCAATTACTTCATCAGTTCTTCACACAATTCCTTGTCTTCACAGTATGTGTACATAGTTTTCACGTCTGAATTTTCCAATATGTAACTCGCATCGTGTATATCCCAAGAGACCAATACAACATCAGCTTGGTTCCCAAACACCATTTGGTACAAATATGCCACCCATTCACTGCCCACGAGGGTTGGGCTGCACCCCGCTTCAGGGGTAAACGGCATCAGGCTCTGTCAGACAGCGCGAGCTGAACGGCTGATGCTGCCGTTCGTAATTTCCGCTGAACGTTGCAATTTGGACCGAATTTATTGGGAACAATTTTCCAGAAGTGGTTAGGTACAAGTCGTAGCACTCATCCCCGTTGACTTCGTGTGAGTCGTTACCCCGGCGAACGATGCGACGACGGCGACTCGTCGTCATTGTTTGGAGGAAAGGGCTGTCGATGAGAATTGGCATGATCTGGGAAACGTGACAATGAGTGTGGAAATCGTATACGATGTTGACATTTATTGGAAATAAACTTTGGTTACGAGTCTCAGTTTTGGTTCCATTGCTTGGGGTTTAGATAAAGCCAGGTGCTGTGAGAAAGACAGAAACTGTTCACACAATAAACAAGTGGTTTTCAGCTTGTTAATGTGATATTGTGAGAAAGTGCATGCTCGTATGATAACTATTAATCAGCTTTTATTGTTAAATATTACTCAATCGATTGTCTTATTATATTCGCCTAACTCTACCAAAGAAATCCAAAGCTTTCATTTTTATAATTTCCATGAACTGTCAACATATATGAACTTTTTGGGCATGGTTTTATCATCCTACTTCGACTTCATTTCATGATTGCACCCGAAAAGCTAGTTTTAGGCCACATTTGGCTTTCACAAATTTTAGTAATTTTTGCTCAACTCCTACAGCATGGTGTCAAAGAAGCAAATAACCAAAAAACATTGGAGAATATGATTCCGTTTTGAAAAATCCAACTTATTACGTATATTAGGGTGTTCCAGAACGAAATCTATCAAAGAATCAACTTTTTAAGGTTTTTCTGATTACAAATGTGATAATTACACATGTTTCCTTCAATTTTATTGGTTGTTCGGAGAAGTTGTAGCAAACAAGTATAGCTTTCAATTTCTGCCAAAAGAATTGAGTTTTGACAAGTTTAAATGTAGTTATGATTATTTGAAGTTCAAAAATAGTCGAAAAACACAAAATTGATTTGATGCACCTCTTAATTTCAATGGATTTGGCTGAAAATTTAACCCGTTACTTCTTTTAGGTTGCCAATAAAAATATGGAGGTGGACTTGAGAATCAGAGAACATTTTGAAAAGCTGGACAGGCCTAGTGATTATGAATCCAAAGAGGTATTTATACGATTACTTTAGGGAGTCTAGAATAGTGTTGATAAACAACATTTTGAT